>NW_016107857.1:1032809-1033292 GCF_001604975.1 Cebus imitator
TGGAGAAAAAAGGGTAAAAAGGAATGAACAAAGTCTCCAAGAAATGTGGGACTATGTGGAAAGACCTAATCTATGTTCGATAGGCGTACCTGAATGCAACGAAGAGAATGAATCCAAGCTGGAAAATACTCTTCAGGATATTATCCAGGAAAACTTCCCCAACCATGCAAGGCAGGCAAACATTCAAGTCCAGGAAATACAGAGAACACCACAAAGATATTCGTCAAGAAGAGCAACCCCAAGGCACATAATCATCAGATTCACCAGGTTGAAATGAAGAAGAAAATACTAAGGGCAACCAGAGAGAAAGGTCGGGTTACCCACAAAGGGAAGCCCATTAGACTCACAGCAGATCTCTCAGCAGAAACCCTACAAACCAGAAGAGAGTGGGGGCCAATATTCAACATCCTTAAAGAAAAGAACTTTCAACCCAGAATCTCCTATCCAGCCAAACTAAGCTTCATAAGTGAAGGAAAAATAAAA
>NW_016107857.1:1035687-1049160 GCF_001604975.1 Cebus imitator
TGGGGAGAGATAGCAAAGGGAGAAATGCCAGATGTAGGTGATGGGGAGGAAGGCAGCAAATCACACTGCCACGTGTGTACCTATGCAACAATCTTGCATGTTCTTCACATGTACCCCCAAATCTAAAATGCAATAAAATAAATAAATGGGGAAAAATAATAATAATAATAATAATACTCAAATTGCTAGCAAACATGTGATTAGGTGCTTTTCCAGGTAATGGAATGGCCACAATGTACATTCACTCCACTCTGCCAGAATGGCAATAGGTAACTTACAAAATAAATAAACCTCCAAGTGTGGATAAGAATAGGAAACATCTGAAACTTACATTCACTCATGGAGGGAGGTTAAATTTGTAAAACCACTTTGGAAAACTGACCATATCTAGTAAAGTTTAACATTAGTATAAGTTATGACACAGACTTCCATTCTGTTTCACTGTATAGCCTACAGAAATAGATACATATTCATTTAAACACTGATGTTTGCTTTTCCTTTCAGTAATTTTCATAGTAGCCCCAAACTGCAAACTAACCTAATATCCATCAACAGTAACAAGAAAAAATATATAGTTTAAGGCACTACATAGCATTAGGGATGAATAATCTGCAACTACATGTCAGCTGAGGGATATTTCTCACAAATATAATGAGCAAAAAAAAAGTCCAAACACCACAGTATGTTCTATATAATTTCATTCACACAAAGTATGTAGTAAAAACTAGTCTATGCTTTTAGAAATAAGGATAGTGCTGATCAGTAGGAGCAGTGACCAGAAGGGAGAAGAGGAGGGTTCTCATTTGCTGGTAATGCGCTGATTTATGTTCTGGTTGATAAACAGATCTGTTTAATATATAAAAATGTTTATCCTGTATACTTATAATGGATATAGTGTTCTTCCCTCCTCATCAAAATCAAATTCTTCAAATACTTCCCTTCTTTTTTTAGCTTTTAATGCACTCAGTTTTTCAATACATTCTAATCTGTATTCGAAGCCTGTTGCCAAGTCCAACTGAAATGTCGCTATCTCATTTCAGTTGATGTCTGCCTCAGTATGAACTGCGTAATAATCCCGTATTGTTGACTCTCCCTTCATTTTTTAAAAAACTTTCTCAAATGTACTTCCATTAAGCTAGCCATCTTCTGGTTTATTCTTATACCTTCTACTTAGTTATTAAAATTTCATATTTGATAGAGACATCTTCAAGTTTTTCTTCTGTCTCTGTGACTCACAAAGGCAACCCAGATGCAGCTACATCACTTCCATTGTCATTGACTAAACCGGTGACTTCTAAGTTTTATCCTAAGCCCTGAACTTGAACTCATCAAATCCTACATGCTACTTATAATCACCCTCTGGATGCACAAAAGTTACTTCAATCTCAGCATGCCCAAATATTCTCATGATTTTCCCACCAAACCTGTCTTTCTTGCAGTATTCAAAATCTCAAGGAATGGTGCAGTCACTCCAGAACTGTGCAGGCCAGAAACCAAGATTTTCTTTGATCTTCCTTTCTTGCTTATGCTCTATACCTAATATTTTCCCAAACCCAACAATTGAACCTTCAAATTAATCTCTCAAAGAGACATTATTACTAAGATTATCCTAATTCAAATTTCAGTTAGCTTTGATCTGAGCCATTGTATTTCCTCTTCTATTTTTTTTTTGTTTCCATCTTTGATTAGTACAAATCCATCTTCTACAACACAACCAAAATAATTTCATCAAAATACTAATCATCTATTTGGTGGTAATCTTCCCAAATACCTTCTAGTTAGATGAAACAGCTATGAGATATTCCCAGTCACGGAATAGCTCCTGCTGTCAGCACAGAGCTGAAAGGAAGGTCCCGCATAGGAAGTGACTGTTGGTCTAAGTGAAGCGCCTCCCTAACTGGGGAACACCTCCCCAGAAATAAGCCCTGTCTCAGAAAGAAAGCCCTGAGCAGTGACTGGTTGATATGATCCTCAAAGACTCTTTTCTCTTGCCAGAATGTAGTACAACTCTCCATCCCAGACTGCAGGTTTCTTGTAAAATAGGCTGTGGCTCAGTTGGAATTGCATGGTAATTCAGCTTCTCTTTGTGCCTAATCCTGCCTTTGTCTTTCCTTAGAGTAGACCAGGGGAAAAAAAAAAAAAAAAAACTTTCTTCTTTTGTCATCCGTGTGTGCATTCCCAGAAAGCCATTAGAACACACCCTCGTTTTACAATATTGAAAATCATCAGATTCATCTATTGTTTTAAGTAAAAACAGAAACAGAATCCATCACTGTGGTCTACAGTGTTCATGGCATGGATTCTCCCGAGTTTATGTCTCTTGCTTTGAACTCTAGCCTCATTCGTGTTTTTTCCATTTCTCAAATCAAAATGGCCAGCTGCGGTATATGGTCTGCGGTTTCTATTCCCTCTGCCTGAAATGCCCCTTCTCCCTCAACACATTGCTAAGTTCTCATTCTTCAGATCTTCATCTTCTTAGAGAGGATAATTCTCCGTGGCTTTTTCTGCTGTGGCTAGTGAGGTGATTTCCTCCCCATCCATTTCTCTTATGGCTGCATTCCCATGGCAGGCTGTACCCTAGAAGTCAGCAAACTCTAGCCCACAGGCCACACCAGTGTGACATTTGGTTTTGTAAATTAGTGTTTTCTGGGTTTTTTTTTTTCCCAAAAGAAAGACATGCCTATAGGTTTTGTCTATGACTGCTTTTATGATGACAGCACAGTTGAGTCATTTCTAGGATTTTATTGTATTTTAGCATATATAAACATATACATGCTAAAGTATATTTCTTTGACTTTAATGGTATTTAATTAATTTTTATGGTTACATACATAATTATAAGAATAACAAGGAACATGTACACTATGTACCCATAAAAACTTTTAATTTAACCCCATATTACTGACAGGATTACTTCTACCATCATGATAGTCTATTCTTTTACATATTTAAAATAATTAAACCATACTCTGTATATTATAAGTAGGCTTTTGGTCATTTATTTTGTTTGGTTTTACACAGAATTCTGTGTTGAGTGTTTTGAGGACATTATAATTTTTACAAAACCTTGTTCATAACAGCAGTGTTAACTGCTAACTTTATTGAATGGACTGCATACCTTAACAAGCACGTGAATCCCCTCAGCAGACCTGTGAGTGAATTATGAATCACACTTACAGATGACAAAAGCAAGGAGGATAGATACAGCAAGGAATTTCCCCAGATTCATGAGGAAGCCAGGGTTTGAAGCCTGTCCGCAGCCTCAGCTACAGTAGATGTTTAATTTGTGTGTGTGTAATGATAAATAAACACTCTTTGCGAAAAAGAGAAAATTTTATATTAGGTTATTATGTAAATATTTTTATTATTCAATTTTAAAGAATATTTTACCCATTGTGAGCCTTTCTCATATAAACTGAAACTTTCTTATACATAAATGGTCATTTCCATGCTATTAAATGGAGTAGTTTTTTTGTTTGTTTTTTTCCAAATTTCTTTTCCTGTGCTATAAGTAGAACAATAGCCTCAGGTCTAAGTCCTCAGGACAGGTGTAGTTGCACCCACATTAATCAACTGCACAAAAGTACATCCAACTCTTGGTCTGAAAAAGCCTGTTCCAGAGGCACTTACAATCTGCAAAAGAAACTAACATTCTCCCTTGCCTTTTGCTGTCACGGTGACCAAGACAAAGCATCAAGTTGCATTCTATGACTCTGTTCAGCTTTGTTGACAGTGTTGTGGAGGCTACTCGTGGCCTGTTCTCGAACAGTGATGTCTGAAGTGTGTGCATATTTCACTAGGGCATCCACACATTTGATTTTTTATTTTTTGAGACAGGGTCTTCCTCTGCTGCCTAGGCTGGAGTGCGGTGGCACAATCATGGCTCACGGCATCCTCAGCCTCCTGGGCTCAAGAGATCTTCCCACCTCAGCTTCTTGAGGAGCTGAGTCTACAGGTGCACACCACCATGCCCAGTTAAATTTATATTTTGTAGAGACAGGATCTTACTATATTTCCCAAGCTGGTCTCAAAGTTTGGGCCATAAACTGTCCTCCCTCCTTGTGCTCTTAAAGGGCTGGGATTACAGATATGAACCACTCCACCCGGCCATGCATTTTTGTAATCCCCACAGTTGTTATATGTCTTGTCACTACAAATTCATCTCTCTGTTGACACATAAAGAAAAGTTTGTATCATAATTACCATCTTTTCTGCTAATTTTGATGTACCTCTGACTTTATGAATTTCTACTCCAAAATAATCTGCTTTTCTTTCTGAATATTCCGTATGCTGTTGGTTTGCTTATTTCAGAAGCACATAGGTGGGTAAAAAATTATGGGATGGAGAAAATTCTGCTCAAACTAGGCATGGTCCAAGAAGATAACACAGTCTTGATTACAGGAGTGAGTTTTCTGTACACTTTTGTTGATTCATGAGACAATTCATTCTCTACATGTGCATATGTGTTTTCTCAGCTTTTTCTGTCTTCTGTGAGCCCAGTATTGCAGGAAATTTCACTGTGTTAGCCTTGCTGGAGACCTACTACCATTACCCTCAAATGGATCACTTGAGCTGTTTACAGTTCCTTTCCTTTTCCGAGTAGTAAGATTTTTAGTCTCGTGTTGTGTCTCAGGATGCTAGAAACTGTGCACTTAAGAGTTGCCAGTTTCTTCATTTCTATGCAAGTTATTTTCCAAAAGGGAAATATACAGGACGACTTCCTAAACTTCTGTTTCTGGTATGTCAAGAAGCACTTTGGGTTTCAGGATCCCTACTGACTCAATAAATATACTTCATTAATTTTGGAGAAAGAGGCTGGAGATCAAGGAAATCAATATGTAATTTAAAATATAGTTTTAAATTATTGACATGCGTTTTAATTTATGTCTTTAAAAAATCATTATTTTCAGTTTAACTTGTTTTAAGTGAAAAAAAACAAGTATCACTTCTCCCTCAATAGTTGAATTACTTGGAAAATGAGAGATGGGACAAAATTTGTTATATCTGTGTTTTAGCTTAGCAAAGTAACTCTGCCTTGTCTGAGATTGTTATGCTGTTGGCTAAAGAATAGCCACTCTGAATTTAAATTAAAGCTCAGGTAGTGAAATTCAGGATTCCAGATTCTTAGTTCCCAGTCATTGAGGGCTCATAACATCATAAAAGGCAATTTTCTATGTTTGTAATGAGATATTAGTCATTTAATATGAGACAACTTTTCAACAGTGACGATATGAACATTATTTATTTAAGTCAGAGCATTAGTCACATTAATGTGATGTGCAAGTCAAAAAATGACAGAAATTATAAACAGACTAAACTTGTTCTGATTTACTGCTGACAGGAAGTTTCACATACTCCCATAATGAGACTTTTCAATCTGAGAGATACAATATGTCAGACAGGAAAGTTGGGTACTGAATGAAAATTTGTAATGCTAAGGAGGAGAAAAGTAGGAGAATTGAAAGTCATTCATCATTGTAACACTTCCTTGTAGACTAAGCAGAGATAAAGGATTCTGTTCACACAAGAATTTCCAGTTTTTAAAAAGCTGTATCACTCCGTTTCTACTACAATACTATATTGGAATTCATGGTGTTGCATACATGTGATAGAGTTTAGGAGTTTAAGAAAAAGGATTTCTGTGATCATCATACGTGTATTCCGCATTCTACAGATGAATAAAACAAGAAAATATTTTTTAAGTAACAACAAATATTTAACCTGCAACAGATCTGTCAGGCTACAAGCAACTGGGTGAAGACCATGAAGTAATGTTAGTCTGGTTAGCAAATTTAAGAAGTACACATCATTTATATAGCAACTTGTAATTTTACCTTCTTATTTCATAAGTCTAAGTTTATTTGTTATACTTTAAATTCATGTTTTTGTTTCTCATGTAGTAGATGTTTCTATATTAGCTTAAACTTCTTAAACTTTACGTTTTTGAGTAACTTGTCTGTACAAATGTTCTATATAAGTCATAGGTGTCACCAAATTCTTATTGAAACTGGCAATTTAGAATTAATTGGATGTGATTAATTTAGACATGTCTTCAAAATAATTACACATAAAAATGTTAGAACTCAACTAGTTCACAAAAAGTACTGTAGATAACAAAGACTACTTAGATTAATTCTGAGTTTCAAAAATATTTATTTATTTATTATTTTTGAGACAGGGTCTCACTCTGTTGCCTACAGTGAGAAGTGCAGTGGTGTAATCATGGCTCACTGCAGCCTCAACCTCCAAGGCTCAAGTGATCTGCTCACCTCAGCCTTCTGAGTAGCTGAGAACATAGGTACACACCATCACGCCTGACTAATTTTTTTTAAATTTCTTGAACATTTTATAGAGTCAGGGTCTCACCATGCTGCCCAGGTTGGTCTGGTACTTCTGGGATCAAGCAATCCTCCCACCTTGGCCTCCCAAAGTACTGGGATTAAAGCTATGAGTCACTATACTTACCTAAAAATTATTTTAATTGATAAATAATAGTTGTATATATTTATGGGGCACAAGGTGATATTTTTATTTATGTATGTAATTAAGAAAAATTCAGTCAGGCTAAATAACATATCCATTCACCTCACCAATTTATTTGAGCTTAAAGTATATTTTTAATGCTAATTAAAACAAAGTTCTCCTCATTTCTTGGAGTTTACGTTATGCATCTTTATTGCATATGAAGAATGTCGTTAGGCTCCAATATGGAGGCAATTCTTGCCTGGGCCTTTGAGTCGAGTAAACTCTGAGTAAGGGCTAGAAAAAGAGAATAAGAGCTTGGACGGCACATTCTTAGCCTTAAGTGATTCCATTAAAATTTCCCTTCATTTCTCCTCTTTTTAAAATTCTCTTGAATCTTCTTTGGATTCTGTATAAAAATGAAACTTAAGTTATCCATATCCATTAAATGGTTATATTTACCCAATGGTCTGCAAAGCAGAGTATTTCAGTGCAGTCTAGTGAAAGCAAAAGAAAAATAATCTGAACATCTATTTCTATATCTTCCAGTCGAGAGAGAGGAATAGATATAGATATAAATATAGATAGATATGAAGTTTATCTATGTCTATTATGTATGGCTATGTCACTGTCTATCAAGAGAGATTAAGACTAATATACATTAGGAAGACAAATCCACAGAACATGTAGGCAAAGTAAAAATTTGTGATGTGCTTTTTATTTTTACAGTTAAGATCAACAATCAAAACATAGTATTAATACATGATGCCTAGAAATACCTCTTGACTAGACCCCAAACTACCCTTAAAAGTCAAACACGACCTGAATGTTGGCTTAAATAAAAGCTCATTAAGAGGAGAAAGAAAGAATACATGAAATCAAATCAGCAGTTGTAAGATACACTGTGGGTAAAGCACTTAGTACAATACATTGTACACTCACGAAAACATCTTGTGTATGAAGGTGATATACAAGTAAAAGTAAGAGAATGAAATACACAAATAAATATCTCTTGGTTTGAAACTCACTAGTAATTTTGTTATAGCTCATCAAAAACTACATTATAAATTTAGAACTTTTCTTAAAGAATTAAATAGCTATTAGCTGAGGTAATGGATCTACATATATACAACAGAACACACTACAAAAGTATTAATTTACAAATGCTGTCATTTAATGATTCAGAAATTGTGCTTTAAATGAATTGGATCAGATTAAATTGTGTACAAAATGTCTTTTGGGATGGATCATCAAGAATTATCAAAACTCTTCAAGTGTAAAATAAATATCATTTTGAGGAAAATTTAAAAGCATAAACAGTAAGGAAAGGAAAGCATAGAACATTTGAGAAATAGTGAGTATTTCATTTTGAAGTGAGCAGATGATTTATAAAGGTGAGCACAGGGCGTATGAAGATATGGTGAAAAGACTGCAATTTGCAAGGAAGTCAACCAAAAATGCTGCACTGTGACGTACAGCCAAGAAGAAGACAAGAACATTGAACACTGAGCAGTCATTGAATTTCTCAGACACATGCTTCAGGAAATAGAAGTCTATTTATATATCAGAGAATTTGTCAAAGAAAGGAACAGCCTTTGTTTCTTTTTTAAAAAATCAATCTTTATGTATTTGTTCACACATTTGATTAAACTGCCACAGTTAAGAATGAAATCACTATAATGACCTAAGTAACTCACAGACAGACCCCAAGTGCAGTCAAATTGCCATAGGTCAGAACATGGAACAGACACAACTCCTTAGCAACTGCGCATGCACCCACATACAAACTCTTAGGCACATACTCATCCACACCCCAACAACTGCAGGCACTCAGTTCAGACATAGCCAGGGACTCTTCCACCTCTCCACTCTGCTGCTCTGTATTGTTTAAGTTCTTAGACCATGCATAAAGTTTGGCATACAATTAGGGAACTATCAGGAATGCTCAATTCACCTCTCCACTCTGCTACAAGTGTTGTATGCCTTCTCTTAGTCAAGTGTCATGTAGATTATTCTACAATGCCAGTTCTTTCAGAAAGCCCTCTATAACTTTTCTCACCTACCCACAAGAGTTTTCATGCTTTTTCCCATTCTCTAACATCACATAACGCACATTTTATTATCCTATTTATTTTAATCATTATTATATATGTCTACTTCTTCCAGTTGATATGTATTATCCCTGGGAAAAAAAAGATAATCTTATGTATTGTTTAAGTTATTATACCGTACATAAAGTTTGGCATACAATTAGGGAAATATCAGGAATAATTGACAAATAAAATTTAAATCAGAAAGAATGAAGCAATTGGTATTCACTCCATCTGTTCAAAATCATCCCTTTGATTTCTCAGGCATTAGTTTTCTCTCCATGGATGAAGCAAATTTCTAAATTACCTTTTCCTTCTGCTTTCTTCTTTAACATTAGGATGACTGATGACTCTACTCATAATGTGACTGATGTCAGCTCAATGTTTAAATGATTTTTTTCAAATTTAGAACAGCTATAATTATTAGTATATTTAACTGTTGTAATAGACTGCAGGTTTTATAAAGAGAGTGTTTGTAACACACATGATCACCTACTTGTACAATCATATGAGTTAATGTCATTAAATTTTAGATTT
The DNA here is from genome assembly GCF_001604975.1 of Cebus imitator. NCBI lineage: Eukaryota > Metazoa > Chordata > Mammalia > Primates > Cebidae > Cebus > Cebus imitator. The sequence continues at coordinate 1,044,777 of NW_016107857.1, forward strand.
TTAAGCAATATATTTTTTCTACTAACTCTATAATCTAAAGCACAGTTGGGTTTATAGAGTCAATACCTAGACAAGTGTTAGGAAGGCAGCACTCAATTTGGCACCCCAAATTACCAGTCATTACTTAAATGATAAACTACAGCATATGAAAAACATATACAGTTTTAGATATTTGATATACAGTATGGTTTGTAGAATGTCATGACCTTGTGATCTTTTGTTTAGGATTCAAAATGCTCAGTGTGCTTGGTAGTGTGTAATTAGTACTTAGATTCCTTATTTATTCAACCAATATTTATTAGACGTTTATCATAGACCAGACACTGCCCAGTGCTAGAGATAAAACAATGAAAAAAACATGAAAGGTGTTAGGCCTCAAGAAGCTTATACAGTAGCAGGAGAGATAAACAAATCAATAATAAGTGATCACAAAGCATAATGAGACTTGTGACAAAGGTAGCAGAGATTGCTCCAGATGTGCACATCAGGGAGGATAAGATGGATTGTGAGCCAAATCTGTAGTAACTGCAAATACGTAGCTTAGAAACAAAGCCGTTTATTTTATTACATTATTACAATACCTTCTGCCTTAATCATGTAGAATGTAGAGGCAAAATTAAAGACAGAATTTTTTAAACGTTTTTTGTAAATGTTTGTTTTTTGTATTGCTTAAAAACAAAACAAAAATCACAAGTTTAATATTAGTCCCTGGAAATACTGTACACCAAATAAGCCTCCTTACTCATGCAGGAAGGTGCTCTACGTTCTCTTTACTTCTGTTTGCCAGATGATCCTCAATGATTTCTGCGAACAGATTCCTCTTCAACAGTTCATAAGCAAGAGGTCAAAAATGACCAGCAATTTTATGAAAATAATGTAAGCCATAGCAAAGGAGGTCCATTCCCAACCCAAGCCCCATGCCATAATCACATCCATCATTAGCAAACTGCACAAAAGTCCATAGAACTACTAGAGACTATAGACTTCTCTTCCATAGAAGTGCTAGAGACTTCTAAGATTTGTAAGAAGTATTAAAAACATATTTTCAATAATATTGCATGTCCCGCTAACAAGTGCTTAGCAAATCTGATAATTTTAGCCTTAGAGCCTGTATTAGTCTATTTTCATGCTGCTATAAAGATACTACTTGTACTTGAGTCAGGGTAATTTATGAAGAAAAGAGGTTTAATTGACTCATAGTTCTGAATGCCTGGGGGAGCCTCAGAAAACTTACAATCCTGGTGGAAGGTGAAGGGGAAGAAAAGCACATCTTATGGTGGCAACAGAGAGAGAAAGCACAGAGAAAATGACCACATTTAAACCATCAGATCTCATGAGAACTCCCTCACTGTCATAAGAACAGTGACACACTCAACCCCTCAATTCAGTCACCTACCACCAGGTTCCGTTTTTGACCCATGAGGATTACAACTCAAGATGAAATTTCAGTGGGGATACAGAGCCAAACCATATGATTCTGTCCCTGTCTCCTCCCAAATCTTATGTCCTTTTTACATTTCAAAGTAAATCATGCCTTCCCAATGGTTCCTCCCTCAGTCTTAACTCATTCCAGCATTAATTTAAAAGTCGAAGTCCAAAGTCTCATCTGCAAGACTTGTCTCTTCTGCATATGAACCTGTAAAATAAAAAACAGGTTAACTACTTCCAAGAAACAATGCAGGTATATACATTGGCTAGATAGGAGGTATAGGCAAAAACAAAGGGGCTACAGGCCCCATGCAGTCTGAAACCTGACAGGGCACTCATTAAATCTCAAAGCTCCAAAATAATCTGCTTTAACTCCATGTCTCACATCCACTGCACACTAATGGAAGCAGTGGGCTGCGACGGCCCTGGGTAGCTCTACCACTGTGGGTCTGCAGTGTACAGCCCTGCAGCTGCTTTCATAGGTGGCTGGTGTTGACTGCTTGCAAGTTTTTCAAGCACACGGTACAAGCTGTCATTGGATCTGCCATTCTGGAGTAGTCTAAAGAACAATGGCCCTCTTCTCACAGCTCTACTAGGCAATGCCCACTGGGGACTCTGTGGGTGCTCCAACCCACATTTCCCCTCTGCACTGCCCTAGCAGAAGTCCTCCATGAGGGCTCCACCCATATAGCAGACTTCTGACTGGATATCCAAGTATTTAAATACAGCCACTGAAATTTAGACAGAGGCTCCCAAAGTTCAATCTTGTCTGAGCACATGCAAGCCCAACACCTCATGGAAGCCACTAAGCTTGGGGCTTGCACCCTCTGAAGCAGTGCCCTGAGCTGTACTTTGGTTTTTTTTAGACATGCTGGAACTGGAGTGGCTGGGATGCAGGGCACCAAGTCCCATGGCTGTACAGAGCAGCTGGGCCCTGGGCATGGCCCACTAAACCATCTTTTCCTCCTAGGCATCCAGGCCTGTTACTTGAGATACTGCCTTGAAGATCTCTAAAATTTCCTGGAGAATTTTCCCAATTATCTCGGTGATTAACATTTGGCTCCTTATTACTTATGCAAATTTCTGCAGCTGACTTGAATTCCTCCTCTCAAAATAGATTTTTCTTTTCTAACACATAATCAGGCTGCAAATTTTCTAAACTTTTACACTCTGCTTCCCCTTTAAACATAAGTTCCAATTTCAAACCATCTCTTTGTGAATGCCTATAACTATATGCTTTCAGGGAAATCCAAGTCATCTCTTGAATGCTTTGGTGCTTAATTTCTTCCACCAGATACCCTAAATCATTTCTCTCAAGTTCAAAGTCCCATAGATCTCCAGGGCAGAAGCCAAATACCACCAGTATCTTTGCTAAAGCATAGCATGTGTGACCTTTACTCCAGTTCCCAATAAATTCCTTATCTCCACTTGAGACTGCCTCAAACTGGACTTGATTGTTCAAATCACTGTCAGCATTTTGGTTAAAACCATTTAATAAGTCTCTAGGAAGTTCCAGACTTCCCATATCTTCCTGTCTTCTTCTGAACCCTCCAAACTATTCCAACCTCTGTCTGTTACCCAGTTACAAAGTTATTTTCCTAGTGTCATGTTATCTTTATAGCAGTACCCTATTCTTCTGGTACCAATTATCTGTGTTAGTCAATTTTCACACTGCTATATACTACTTGAGACTGGGTATTTTATGAGGAAAAAGGTTTAATTGACTCACAGTTCCAAACGGCTGGGGCGGCCTCAGGAAACTTGACGATCACAGCAGACGGCAAAGGGGAAGCAAGGGAGCAGATGAGAGAGGGTGCACAGGGGACACTGTCACTGTAAACCATCGGATTTCCTGAGAACATCCTCTCTATCATGAGAATGGCATGGGAAATACCACCGCTCTGATCCAGTCACCTGCCACCAGGTCCCTCCCTCGAAACATGGGGATTATAACTCAAGATGAGATTTGGGTGGGGACACAGAGACAAACCATATCAGTGCCTAATGAAAAAAATCAGGGGATATAATGCATGCTGCTTTTATCTGGCCATTCCATTCATTCTTCAATGCCCATGATTAATTCAGGACAGCAAAGAAGAGAGAAGGTGCTCAGTACCCACTAGTTGATTGATTACAGTTATCAGGACTCATAATATTGACAATCTTGTGGTTAGCATGCATTTTCCTCCTTCCATGGAACTACTAGAGACTAGACTTTAATACTATTAAAAACATATTTTCAATAATATTGCATGTCCCACTAACAAGTATTAAATTTATACATGGAAAAAAGAGTCCATTGATGAATTTTAAGCAAACCTGATATATATATTAGGAAGAGAAATGGCCACCGTGAAGCACAAACTACTTATTATTTGCCTAGGACAGATATATCATGGATCAAACTAAAGCAGTAGAAATGGAAATCAGGAGGAGGGTGTAAAATTGAAAGATATTTATAAGAAGGCATTGGCACAGTGAGATTTCTAATTTGATGCAATAGCTGAATTGTTACATTCAAAGAAAATACTGTTGTAAGTACATTCAGAAATTAATGCAAATCCCTATGGAAAAGTGTTCATTGCAATTTAAGAGCAAATAGATTTAACATAATCTCTGAAGAAGTCAAGGTGCCTTCCTCATTTAGAACATGGTATTTGATTTAATTTTTCCTTGGTCTTATGTAATCTACTTACCATCTATCATAATGTCAGGATTAAATAGTATGAGTGTTATGGTGCTTTCAGTTTATAATTAACAGCATGAAAAAGAACACTATATAACATATTTTGAGATTCTAGGAAGACTTTTGAATAGTAAAAAATTAACAAAAGGGGCCGGGCACGGTGGCTCAAGCCTGTAATCCCAGCACTTTGGGAGGCCGAGGCAGGTGGATCACGAGGTCAAGAGATCGAGACCATCCTGGTCAACATGGTGAAACCCCGTCTCTACTAAA
>NW_016107857.1:1049331-1061983 GCF_001604975.1 Cebus imitator
AAAAAAAAAAAAAAAAAAAAAATTAACAAAAGGACAATGCATATTTAAAATAGAAACTGCAACCCTATAATAATTATGTGAAAATTAATTCTTTACATTATGCCATATATATATATACACGTATATATATATAGAGAGAGAGAGAGAGACACACACAGACAGAGACAGAGACAGAGACACTGAGTCTTGCTCTATCTCCCAGGCTGGAGTGCAGAGATGCGACCTCAGCTCACTTCAACTTCCGCCTCGGCAGTTCAAGCAATTCTCCTGCCTCTGCCTCCTGATTACCTGTGATTATAGGATTGCACCACCACACCCAGTTAATTTTTGTATTTTTAGTAGGGACGTGGTTTCACCATGTTGGCCGGGCTGGTCTCGAACTCCTGACCTCAGGTGATCTGCCCGCCTTGGCCTCCCAAAGTTCTGGGATTACAGGCATGAGACACTGTGTCCAGCCAGAAATATCTTTAACACTATATAATTCTTCCTTAAAAAAATGAGTAGGGAAGCTACTCTGCTTTACTGCTCTTATGAAGAAAATGAATTATTTGAATTTCAATGGAAGACACTTTTGTAAAAACCTTTTATTTTGTTGAAATAAATCATTAGGATATAATTTAAATTAATTGTTCTCCTGTTATTCATAAACCACTTATGCTCAACTTACATAGTTTATGATGTCAGCAAAAATTAAATTATAGCCTTGTGTTCAGTTGGAACCCATTTTTTAAAAAATAATCTGACATCTCAAAGTAAAAATCTTTTTCTAATATAGGATAATTGCAGTTCATTATGAAAATGAAACAAACTGCTGACATTCTCATTTTAAAGAAAAAAAAACAGTATGTGAGAGTCTGATAATTCAATAAAATAATGAATTTGAAAGAGAAAAGTTCTATAACCTTCTTACATCCAGCAAAAACATAAAAAAACAAATCAAATAAACCAAAAAATAAATACACTACCACTGAAAATATGTAAAAAGTATTCTTTGTTTCTAGATGAAGAATTTCACAGCTTAATTTATGTGTCTAAAATTATGTAAATATAACACAAGTACCCAATCTTTCATTTTAAATTTAGTATTTGCACATTTCCTTCAGTGATTCTGAAGGAAAAATCAACACGTTGTTATTAAGCTTGAGTGAATTTACAACACACTTTTGAAAATAATTCAAGACATTTGTGGTCATATGCCCTTTTTTTCAATCTGGATATGATCAATGCTTGTGTTGCTTGCACAGAAGATGCTATGTTGCACTGTTTTGAATATGATGAATATGCATGTATTTTATCAATAAAAACATTATAGATCAAAACTTTGGAAACATCATGCTGTCCAAAAAATGCATTTCTCTTTGTAAAACATTAACACAGATTTTGATTACAAATCAATGTGTATTATATTCCTCCCTACGGGGTACTTACCTGGACCAAACCTGCCACAGTGAGATGTAGACATGACCCATAGCTCAAAGTATATCTCCATATTCCGAATAACTCTGACAGTATACTGCATTTAATAAATTGTAAGGAGATCATATAAAACATATATTTGGAAATCTGGTTATACTATATTTTTATTCATTTCATTATTATGCTAGAAATTATAAATTTTTTTATTAGGCCTAATTTTAATCACTATTATTATTTAATCAAAATATGCTTGAAATTTGACATCCAATTTTATAACTGATATACAGTTTTTCTACAGTTGTCATTTCTATTGAACTTTTATACTCACAAAATATATTACTATTTTATGGCAGTATTTAGATATAAAAATATGTAAAATTTGAAATTTTGCTTCAAGAAGACATCTTAGTGTTGATGGTAACCTCTTTTGGTTTTTGTTTATTTAAATATGTTTTTAGCAGCACATTGTTATTGTCTATTTTCTGTAATAGCAAAAATCTGGAAACAATAGAATCATCCAGAAACAGAGATAAATATTTTAATTTGTAGTCTTGGTGTAAACATCAATTGATTGTAAAGAAAAACAGTCTTGGAAAATAACTTGTGAATTAAATGCAAAATATCAAACAATGGTTATCTGTATGCTGAAAGTTTCTCATTTTTTCATCCTTAAAAGTACAGTTAAGAGTGTATGTAACATAAAGATCAGTATTTAAAACGAACAGCATACAACATTTTCTAAATTTTTACAATGATAAATAGGTCCTTTTTAAAAATGTAATATACTACCCTTTGATTTAAAGATGATATGTATTTGGTTTCTGTGAATATATTAGAACATTAGCTCAAATTTGTATACTTGTAAATTAATATTATCTAAAGAAGTAAAACAAAGTCTTACAGAACTTTCAGTTATTCTTATGAATGCCATAATATTAAAACATGCATTGTCCCAATAATTCTGCATATTTCTTATTTTCTAAAGTGGTTTCAGTATATCACCATAATTTCACTCTTCAAAACAAGATAGCTAAAATATCCTAGATTGATCCTTTAAGTAATGTTAATTATATGGCTGTTAGTATATTTTTTTCAACAACTGATGATATATTTACCTTTACTTTTCCCCACATAATTAAGGCCCTAATTATAATATGCATAGAAATATTATTAAAAGCCATGTGTCTCTAAAAATGTTTAAACTGTTCATGCAAAAATAATTTCAAATATCTATAAAAGAGACCATTTGAAAATTGGCAAAGAGCAATAAAAATGAGCTACAGAATGCAGTCATTTTGTAACTACCATTGTGTGTGATAGAGTCTGTATGCTTTCCAAAATTTTTCTGAGCTTCCAGGCCTGCCAGACTTATTTGCTGGAATTTGGAAAGGAAATCTACCATGTTCTCTATTCTTGGCATGGGCATGAAGAAAGTTTAAAAGAATAAAATTTGATCTACTGCTATACATTCGAATTCAGCAATAACAATTTCCAGCAAAAACTTAACTTTACATTTCAGCAATAACAACTTCAAGGAAACTTAACTATAAGTAACAAAACTTTTATATTTATTTGAATTTCAGTATCATTTTCAAAGTTGTTCTCTTTTTGAAAACTTACTTGGAAATTATTTATTAATATTATAATTTTGTCAAGTCATATACTCAATGAATCTCTGTGTTTAAAATATTGTACATTTTAAACCAGGTTGTATGGTAGGTATGGCATACAAAGCAGCTCTCAGCTGAAATTACTAATGAATAAAATACAGATTATTATAACTTTTCATAATTATCTTATTATTCCCAATGTGCCTCACTGATTCTGAATAAAATTTTTAAATCCAAATGATTACTAATAAACTATGCTAAATAAAATTATTCACATAAAATACTTGATTAAAAAGTCATAGACAATAATTATACAGTGTAGAATTATAGAAATAATTAACCATTTAATCATTTTGCCTAGTAATGCTGAGCCACAAAACAAAATGTATAGAAGACAAAAATCTATGATTCCTGAGTGTTAAAAGCTGTCTAGCATTTTTCTTTCATAAAAGATAAAATGAATTGCATAAGAGAACTCCACGGAAGGTCAAAATCACACATTTTGAGGAACTAAAACCAATTTTAACTTAAGTGATATTATCACCAACTGGATACTCAAATCCTTACTTCACGTACACATTTACATTTTCATTTCTACTTAAGCTTTGATATAAGTCTATTACTTTTAGCAAGTATGGCCAAATTCATTAATCTGGCCAACTCTTATAGAACCATTCACCTAAAAAAAAATACTAAGACAGCATTTGCCTATACTTTTTAAAAAAATTAATGAACTACATGAATAGTATAGTCCACTGAGGAATAATCTAGAGATTTCTATTTTATTAAACAAGAATGAATTTTTGTAATGTAATTTTATTCTTAAATTAGATAGCTAGTGCAATAATAATTTGATAACTGTCTTTCTAGCTATATAGCTATTGATAGATGTATCTACTTATCTATCATCTATTCCATTTTCCCAGCTTATGGAAGTATTGCTGGCAGATAGCCCTTACTTCTCAAAATCCTTTAGAAATTGCCTCTGTTGGAAAGCACATCCTCATTCAAGGGCATGTTCCTTTCTCACGTTGGCCTTTATCCAGTAGCTGATCTATGTGAGGTAAAAACTTCTTGATTTTTTTTTCCCAATTTGGCACAACTTTGAAGAGTCATTCCTGCTTCAGAATTTCTTGTAGGATTGGCTGAAGCTATCACTGGGAATTCCACCTCAGAGTTCCCAGGAAAATCAAACAGAAACGAAAACTTGCAATGTAGACTAGTAATTGTCACTGTGCATACTAAGTTCTCAGTGACTATCTGCAAATCACCAATTAAGAGTTCTCAGCATGTGCCTAAGAATAAACACACTAGTGCCTGATTTCTGTCATACAGTTTTTTGCATATTAGATACACATTAAAATTATCAGCTAAACATTTTAAGAGACAAGAGTGTTAGGGAATATTGCATAGAGTAGTGGTGTATATTTCTTCTTGAATAGCACTGAAGTTACTGCCATAAAATAGGAGGCTGTAATGTTTTGATTAATTTTCATTTAACTTGAAAGCATAGATTTTTTTAGCACATGTCATCAGTCAGATAGTTCCTTCTAAAAAGCACTTTAGCAATGGCATAGTGACACGCAAGCATGCTTCAGAGAAAAGGGCAAATTTTATTTTAGCAACTTTATTATTGTAACTTTGAGCACTCAAAATACTACTTGGCTGAGTCATTAAAGTGGTGTTAAGTTTTCATTATTCTGAAAAGAAGCTCTTCATCCCAGTTATGAAAAGAATTTACAAAGTAAAACACACAGTCTCCGACAAACTCCTGAGTATTCTAATGAATATTTAAGGCTACATCTGAGTAGATAATTTCAATTTCTATAGTATGAGTGCTACAGATGTTATTATTCGTTAATGTAAACCAAATCTTTTTTTGAGCTGGTTAAATATATTTTACATATAAGTATTAAATGTGTACTTGAAATCTGAAAAACATATGGAGGTCCTTAATTTTTTCACATCTTACTGGATGCGGGGAATAAAGATGAATAGAATATACTCCTTGTTTTCCAGAATCTCAATTCAGGAGGTGAAATTCTCCTAATTAGTATACTCAGATTAAATGAGACTTTTCTGCTTCCCACTTCCTCCTTGTTTTGAGGGTCCTCAGATAAATTGAGATTCCAGTGCAAAAGTACAAGAGTGGCTAGCAACCCTGTCCTAAGGAGAAATTAAGGGGACCTGGACACGGCGCTTCCTGGCGTGCCTTCATAGAATAATTCTTTACCTGACAGATGGATTCATGTCCAGGTGTCTGACCTATGACCACGGCACCGTTCATCAGGGAAACTTTATGCTGGTAAATGCCCCTGTGGCTCTTCTGACCCGTGTCAGTTTACACATGCTTGATTGCTGCGCCGGTGCTGGGAGCCTGACTCTGTGGTCCCGTCTCCAGCATTCTGGAAAAGAGCAGCCTGGGCAGTCCCTTGTTCTGTAAATAAAGGGTGCACATTCAACACATCACCACAATAGGAAGCAAGTTAAAAGATTTTTACTTTCAAATCCTGGGCAAGTGGGACGTAATCAGGAGGGCAGTCTCCATCTTGGGTCATGAGAGGAAAGAATGAAGAGTGAGCAGATGAAGAGAGACGCACGTAGCAACCAGCAGTATCCATGTGTGTACACACATCTACTCTGATCTGTCTGTCATCTACCTATCCTTCTAGATAGGGTAAATATATAGGAGGATAGATAGATATAGGTAGATGATAGATAGATAGTAGGTAGATGATAGACTAGATAGATAGATAGATAGATAGATTAGATAGACAGACAGACAGATAGATAGATAGATAGATGATAGATAGTAGATAGATGATAGATTAGATAGACAGACAGACAGACAGACAGACAGACAGACAGATAGAAGGATGACAGATAGATATAGATAAAGAGATAGATCAGAGTTGGGTGTGGGAACCTTAAATGCCAGGAGCAAACACCTAAAGTGTCCATTTAAGGGAAGCGTTAGGGAAGCAAGGAATCACGTCTGCTGGTGGGAAACGTGCTTCTAAATTCTTATCTCTGGCCACTGGCTTGAGCTGTCAGGGTGTCCTGCAAACCTGCAAACTGTCTTAAGAGTGACTAAGCCGGTTTCGTGTAAGTTAAACTTATATTCCAAATACACTCCAAGGCAATATAAAATTATAAAAATTCACTAAGCTTCTTCTCTATAGTCAAGCAGAAATCAAATTAAGGTGAGTTCTAGATATTTTTAGCATTAAAAAAAAAATACTAAAGATGCTGAAAGAATTGCTAAGCAGGGTAGAATTTTTTAAAATCTGATTATCTTGAGGTCTTGACCAAAGAGAGGTAAACTAGTGGAAGTGATGCTGAAAGAAAAGGGCAGACAAATCGTATTGATTATTTAAGTGTTTTCATTGTCTCTTTAAAGGATTGTAATGCACATCTCAAACCCAAACTAATCAAAATTTCTGACTGTTCTTCCAGATGCTTCGATTTTTGCTTAACCTAAGGAAATTCTACGTGGGGCACTGAATATACCACCCTCATCCTACCCATAATAACGTATTACTTTGTGGCGTTATCAAATAACTTACAAGCTTTATTTATCTAGGTAATATAAAGCGATAAAAGAACACATAAGAAATGTCTTCAACTTGAAGGTTTTGAGCAGGTCACTGAAAGGGAAAAGTAACAATAAAGTTAGGCCTTCAAGGAGGACTCTCCTTTCTCTAATTGAACTAAGTGATAAACTTACTTCTCAGTCAGAGGCTCTAACATAAACAGGGAGGTCAGAAAATGTTATTCTAAGGCTGTGTATGTGAGAATGAATCTCAAATGATAGTTTGGTGACGGATTGCCAAGGGTGGACATCTTCAATGACTTAGCCTTGGAGCGTTTGCCAGAAGCCCTACACCAGGGTTTTTCATTGGAAGCTCCCTGCTGGGAGGATGGTTTTTTTTTTTTTTTAATTGCATTTTAGGTTTTGGGGTACATGTGAAGAACATGCAAGATTGTTGCATAGGTACACACATGGCAGTGTGATTTGCTGCCTTCCTCCCCTTCACCTATATCTGGCATTTCTCCCCTTGCTATCTCTCCCCAACTCCCCATCCCCCATTGCCCCTCCCCCATTGCCCCCCAACAGACCCCAGTGTGTAATGCTCCCATCCCTGTGTCCATGTGTTCTCATTGTTCAACACCCGCCTATGAGTGAGAATATGCAGTGTTTGATTTTCTGCTCTTGTGTCAGTTTGCTGAGAACGATGGTTTTCAGGTTCATCCATGTCCCTACAAAGGACACAAACTCATCATTTTTGATGGCTGCATAATATTCCATGGTGGGAGGATGGTTTTAAATCCGGTCTGATGGCAGATTGCTTGAGTTAGCACAGACATGGAGTTCAATGAGCATGATTAATTCACTTTTCCAAGGCAACAAGTAGAGAGCAAGGTTAAGGAGTGCAGAAAGCTTCAGAGTAATCCTCTGGGCATCATGGACATGGAGCATGGTTGCTACCAGAAGCATTTGTGTTTTAAGTGTCAGAGGAACGCTGTACAGCCGCCAGTGTAAAATTCAGTGACGGGCTGGGAGGGAGGGGACACGCTTCGGAAGTTCAGCTTTAGGAACAGCCCTGATTCCCCAGCTTCAGGTACTCCAGCTGGCCCTGCACAGCTCACTGTGCCTGTCACATTGCCTAGTCTTCTGCGGGATTCTTCTGATTTTACTCTGGCTTTTTAAAGGCTTTTTCTTTTTTTCTTTTCATTTCTCTTTTATAGTCTTCTTTCATAAAGAAAACCGTCTCATTAAGTTAAATTTTAATTCCTGTAAAAATAACGATCACAATTGTTTTCTCTTCTGTGGCAACAATTTTCAGTCTTGCTGGTCTTTCCCCCCACCCTTGTTCCCTTCTGTTTTAACATTTCTGCATTGATGCTTCAGCAGTCCTTATTTATTCTTCATCATGGAGAAAGATTTTCAGTGAACAGCAGTTTTCACAAGGCGTGTGTGAGGCCGGAAGGGTGAGGGAGATGTCGGGGGCAGGTGCCTTTCGCACTTCGAATGTCCTCTTCTTTCTGGCTGCCCTAGATTGTGGCTATTTGTGTGAGTCTTCTTTTGCCTGCCCTCATGCATCTCACAGGAGCAAACTGCACAAAAGAACTTTTGCCCCGTCTAGTCCCGCAGGCTCTATGCCTGCTGTAAGCAAAATATACCATTTTTGATCCACAAAATGTGTCCGTCACCATTAGGAAATACGCATTTTGTGAACACTTGCCAAAATGTGCTGCGGTACCTTTCAAAGACGACTCTTGCTCTCGCGTGTGCTCTACCCCTTCTTGGCTGCTGTTGTCAACCCTTAGATTTCCTTCACACTTGGCGGGTTATGCTTTTCTTAGTCTTACTCAAACTTGGACTCTGTGTTTAATTTTTCGTTTTCTTTTTTGCTTTAGGGTGGCTTTCAGGAGAAAAAAGGGAAAGTGATGATTTTATAGTTACGTTGTCATTGGAAGTCCCTACTTAAAAGTTTTGTTGGCTTAATCTCTTTATCCTGAGAATTATATGCTTAAGCCTTTCACTGTGATTGTAATTTGTTTATGTTTTCATTTTTTCAAATTTTGTATATATACTGGGAGGCTACATCGTTATCAGGTATGTAGAGATTCATGACTATCTTCTTTGATGATTTAAAATGAATTAATTTGATTTGTTATCTATCTGCCAAATCATTAAGTTATACTTTTATTAAACCATTAATGCTTTTTTGGCTATGTCTATTTTACCTTAGATGGCTATTCATACACCTGTATGCATTTGCTATTTTTTACTGTCTAACTTTTGGTTTTGTTGTCTTTAAACCAGTAAATTGATTCATTTTATTTTTATTAAAAGAGTTGCTATGTTTGGGTTTATGTTAACATATTATCTTTTGTGTTTTTCTGCAACTTATGATTTTTTCTTTTTTCTACACTTCTTTTTCCCCTCCTGTTCTTCCCTCTATCCCCACTGTGCTAATTAAAACTCAACTCTCAAAACATTGAGGTTTATATCTGGATCCAGCGCTTCCCAGGACATTACAATTTTAACTTGGTTGTTCACCTTTGTGTGTTCACTTCTCTCTTCTTATTCAGAATGGGAAAATTCTCCTATTTTATTGGAACTTGTGAATATACATTCACATTTAATTTCATTGTCATTTTTGTCCAGAATTTGAGACATTACCCGGAGGGACCTAAATAGAAGAGAGGTGATAGATAGATACATGCATAAATATGTACATACATGTATACATAGATATGAAGTGAAGAGAATATGAGTGAGAAGAAAATCAAAATTTTAATTTATATTTTTAAAAAGTTAGAAAGAAACATTTTATAAATTATTATTGAATTTTGAAACAGTCACAAAAGTTTTAACAGTTAACTAATTAATGGTAACAGTTAAATGCTACATAATTCTATAAACATTTTAATCTCAAATCTATTCAGTCTTCTAGACTTCTAAACTACTTTTATATTATAATGCTGAGTCAAACTTTTTCTGTGATTAGTAAGGTCTAAAGTTGTACTCAAATTTTAAAGATGGCCGCACACAACTAGGCAAGCTGCCTCATCCAAACGTTTCAGCACCATTGATCACTATCTTTCTGTTTAGGCCATTTTTGTGTAAAGAAGACTAAAATGTAAAGCTGAAGACAAGGTCAGAGTTGGGAGAACTCAGAGTGACGAGATGTCTTATGGCTCTTCAGGGCTGGGGCAACGATAAGCAAATAGGCTTATCTAGATGCTAATCAATATAAACACCTACAGATTGATCCTTGGGAGCATATTTAATTAGATACATTCATGATTGGTTCTAGGACCATCGAGTTTTTACCTCAATTCTCTGTGTACTTATGATCTTCCTATAATTTCATGTCTTTTACTTTCACTGTCAGATATGGTACATGCAGATCTGCTGGGTTCAAAGAATCCCTGTAAGGGCTAATGGTGAAGCATTGGAAGACAGGAACTTCTCAGATGAAAACCTCAGTCACCCCATAGGTGACTTTCAAATGTTTTGTATTCCTGATTAATCTCACTGAATTTTCTTCTGTTACACTATCAGAGATTTAGAGAAGTGTTTACACACAATTTCAGTTAATACTTAACAACAGAATACGTTTTGTAGCCCTAGGCAATGATCAGAGAAAATGAAATTTTTAAAACGATTTTTAGCTTTTAATTGCAATCCTTTATCATGTTTCTACCTTTCAACTGACTGTAAAAAAACAATTTTTGAACAACCTACTTAAATGGATCACTTAGCTGCTGAAAAGTTAATGTGTATATTAGATTCCTATTGCTGCCATAACAAATTCTTAAGCAATAATAAAAATAAGAGCTTTGTGGAAAATATACTTTCTGATGTATTAGAAATGCAGCTTGACTTGGAAACATAGTGTTGTTTTGTTTAAATGCAGTTTATTTAAAACATATGGCAACACAGTTGTTTACAAACTTCTTTCTCTTGACCAACTGGATAAAAGGGGCCAGAGGCAAACCCAACATGGATGTGTTTGGAAGAAAGCCATACAACTGAACGTATATCAGGAAGTTAAATTTAGTCATCTAATACATGTTTTGTGCTGTAGAAAAATCACCTAGAGTTGAACCAGAGTAGAGGCCCATTTTTCCCCCTCCTGTAAAATATGAGACCACTCCCAATACTTCAAGCAACATAGTTACAGGAAAGTAAATGCCTGTTATGCCTGAGGCCAGGCACTCAGGTGGGGTGAGGGAAATTGAGTGATTGATTGAGACAATAAGATAATTAAGAAGAAGAAAAAGTTCAGGAAAGCAGAGGCTGTGGACACGGTAGAAATAGTTTAGTGAGGCCATGTAAGGTAGAAGGCCATGCAGGACCCATGGTCTACATTGAAGTGTACTTTACCAATGAATTGTTTAACACGAGTTTAGGAAAGAGAGACATCACTCTCAAATTCTCACCCACTGACCCTAAATAGGTTGGACTAGAGACTGAAACCCAAAAGAACTATTTATGTACTCAGATCAGAAGTAACCTACCAACAGTAAGAAGCTTTTTAGTTTTGTCATAGATTTACCATATAATCCTTCCACAATTAAAAGAGCAGAACTTCCACATATAAACCAGCTCTTATTTTCTTATTGCAATGCAATCACTATTAATCCAGGTAGAAATTTTCTTAGAAGGTCTTAAATAATAGGACAGCTCCCTCTGTAAGAAGATTGACTGCTGGAGTGGATTAAAAGCTTTCAGAGAAATCCTCTGTTCATTTATATTAGAATGGGAGAATTTGATTTTCCTTCCAACAGAAATTGCTGTTTTATCCGGTTTGTGTCTCTAAAGGGCATCCTAAAATATCGTTAACTTTATGCCATTCAAATGTTATGAACCATTTATTCAGCTTAATTTTATAGCTTACTTTCTGATGTTCTCAAACATTATTTTTCATTTCAAATTGTAACAAAAGACTTTTACTTAAATTTTATTATCAAATGATAGTCTATAAACTATATTTTACATGAACTATTCATATATTAATTTTCTTATTCAAATTATGTCTATTTAGAAGCTGATTTCATAAAACAAGAAGCTACTTCATGTGTCTTCCTCTCAAGAATTCATATTTTGTCATTATTCAAAAACCTTAAGTATACTAAAGTCATCTTAATATGTCATTATCACACTCGTTTTCTTCGGCCCACCTTCAAACTTTAGAAAGTAGTAAAAGTTTGGAAATAGGACAGGCCTCCATCAAATAGTTTGACATAAAGATAACTCATAAGTAAATTGAGCAGATACCAAATAACTCTGAAACGGACGTGAGGATAAAGGAAGTTGTATTTTTTGCCTGTCTTCTGTGTTCTGTGTACAGAATATAATGCAGTCATACGTAATCATAACTACATTTATTTTTCTTCTGTTTTTTAGTTAGGGTTGGAAGTGGGGGTGAGGAGCTGAGTGCTAAGCCCACTGCAAGCACAGTGGGCACGCTGAAGTATCTGAGCCAAAACACTCTGTGTCACATCCCCAAGGTGACTCCCAAGGGGAAGAGGCCAGTTCATTTTCAGTCCTATAAGAAAACCTTGCTGTGTTTGTGCAGAGTCATAGGTGACATGGGTAACCCAGGAAGTTCAAGATTGAAAAGGAAACTTAATCATTGTTTGTCCTTTGTTTATTCATTGTTTCCCAGTTTGGGGGGTTACTCCTCTATTCCTAATCCTGAGTCTGTAGTGTCTCAGTAAATATTTACTAACTGAATAAATAATGTCTCCATTTTAGGCACTATCAAAGAGATTGGGTATTGATAAATTCTTATTGTAATTAGATGTCAGCTGTGACAAAAAAGTGATTTTTTGGATGTGCTGTTCCTACTTGAGCATACTGTAGAGTCACTGGCAACTTTTGATAAGTGCATTGCATTAGAAATCAGGCCCAGTAAGCGGAGAAAGTAGCAGGGACCGCGATGTAGCGTAATCACATCGCTTGAGATTTACATCAGTTCTTCGATTCACGCCACAGCTTCGTCTGCTGGAACATCGCTATCTCACCAGCACCCACAGGACTTATCTCACCAGCACCCCACTGGACTTATCTCACCAGCACCCACGGGACTTATCTCACCAGCACCCAC
>NW_016107857.1:1063390-1158908 GCF_001604975.1 Cebus imitator
CCATGGCTCACCACCGTAATGCAATCACCCTCATGGAACTCTCAGAGAAGAGAATGATGCATACTTGGTAACTATCTTAGTAAGAGGCATTTCTAGGATGGAAAATTACTCTTGGCTTGTTGCCACACACTGATGGAAACTATCTGCCATCATGAGGTGACATACGTGACAGCAAACCCCACTATTCCCGTTAGGAATTGGGAAAAATTTAATCCACAAAGCTATAAAGTAAGATATTCATGGCATCATTTCCTCATCAAGCAGGACTGGTCTGTCTCTACCTAGGGTAAGAACGTGCAACATCCAACACAGTTACATGAACAGTTTGCTCACATTTCCGAAATACCTAATACATAATGCCAAACTGCTCTCATTAACTCAGCCCACAGATATGGTCTCTTACAAGGCTGTGGGTTCACTTTGATGGTTTAACATGTAGTGTGACCAATTTTTTCTGTTTTGTGATTCAGTACATCCAACGGTGTTCAGTCTCTATGGGAGGTCGTGTTTTCTGAGCTTGAGTGAGGTCTGAAAAAAAAAAGGGACATAGAGGAAACCACTACAGTTTTAATGCAATGTTACATACTTTAAACAAGTACTATGGAACAGGTATCCTTGCTTCACAGTGAATTTTCCCTCACTGATGTTGATCTATCCATACCACTAACAAGTAGCCAATATGTTAGGACAGCAACTAAAAATAATGCCTACCTTAAAGAAAGAAAGGAAACATTCATTGCTTTGAAATAATAGATTAGATGTAGAAGCAGCAACATGGATAGACCTTAAGAGAATTCTTACTGCATAGAGGCTGTTTCGCTATACATCTTATAGTGTGACATACATAACAAAACAAATTTTAGTGGAATAGCAACAAAAGTATGTACAAAAATAAATATCCTTTTTAAGAGTATAGACATAAAAATGCATATTAAATACATAAAATTTGTTACTTTATGTGGGGAGAAGATAGTGGGAGATGGCTAAAAACTTGAGTGGAATGAATAAATGAATGAATGAATCAGGCAAATACTAAAAATCAAACACAGACCTTGCATGGATTCTGGTGATTAAAAGGTGCTATGAACCCAGAAGGGTGTTTGTCTCAATTTGTGTGTCTGATGCCTAAGGAAAAAAAAAAAATCAATAAGATACAATTTGTTTTAATAAAGAAAAAGGGCCAGTTTAGCAATGAAATAGTAAATACGAGGGAAGGAGGTAGGATATGACCTCAGAGAGACAGCCAGTGTTCCATTTATGTGGGTTGTGGTAACAAATTTGAATTGTATTTTTAAAGTATAGTTTCAGTGTGGTCTACTGGAGTTTTTTAAGTGTTTTTTAACAGACTTAGAGTGAAACACTATGGCTACTATATAGAAATTAGACTGTAGAATGAAGGTAAAACTGAGACAACTGCTAGGAAGCTTTTGATTTTTCTGCTGAGACTGTCATGGTTGGCAGCAGGGCTGTAGAACACAGAGAAGTTGGTTAAGTGATCCTGTCCCATTCCGGACTAAGGTATGTCAATCGCATCCGGTGGTTTTCCCACAAAAGCCCCAAATCCTTGGAATGACATCCTTAGAACATCAGAGTTCTGACTGTGCCTACCACACTGCTTCACTGACTCTTCTGAAATATTGTTCTTACTGGAAGAGATGCTGCTTTCTCTTAAAGCTTCCTGCCTGTTCACAGGCTGCTGGGTTTTTAGCTGGGGAAAACTCTGTTTCCTCTTTTCTTGACCATCATCTCTCAGATTCAGCTAACATTCATTTCCCCTGAGAATTCCTCTTAAACTGTCTGCACACCATGAACAATTTAATTTCTGAGCCTAGTACTCTATTATTAATATGTAATTTTCTTTATAATAGTGCTTTTCTATTAGTGCCATTTTCACTGTGTGTAATTTCTCTTGTCTGATACTCTTAAGTAGATTGAATAATTAGCAAAGGCATGACTATATCTTTATGTAATCACCACTTAACCAAACACCTTAATATGGACGGTGCCTAATAAATGTTTGGTTTTGACAGTACTTCTGCCTTTCTTCTTATTTTTGTTTTGCTTTAAACCTACATGTCTCTTTGGGAGAGTTTCTGTAAAGTACAACAATGTATATGTGTAAATATGTTCTCATAGTTTGTTATAAAAATAAAATATATTAGCTCGGTTGACTAAATAGTATATTCAGATAATCACTCATTTCATTTGTTCATTAAGAATAATATTTATTTACCAAGAGCTATACACATGAAACAATTATTAAGTATCACAGAAGATATAAAGAAAATTTCTGCTGTAATGGGATAGCACTTTTGTGGGTTGAGTAGAGATGCCATTTAAAACATAAAGTACAGTGATCTCAGAATAATAATAAAATATGACAGTACTCCACAAAACAGCTTAAGAATGAGAAGGAACACCATGTTTAACCTTTCCTTGCTGGCTTCTCTATTACCATGTTTTTTATTATAAAACCCAACAAAAAGTATGAAGCATTATATCAGAGCAGCAGAATAGCACAAGCTGTACAGATGTGCGTGGAGGTTCAGTTATTTCATTCAGGAGATTGTTTTTTCTCGTTCACATAAATTCTCGTTGCTAGTGATTGTGAGTGCTGGAGGGAGATATGGACAGGAAACTGACACCCTGTACCCAGAGATTGTGAGTGCTGGAGGGAGATATGGACAGGAAACTGACTCCCTGTACCCAGAGATTGTGAGTGCTGGAGGGAGATATGGACAGGAAACTGACACCCTGTACCCAGAGATTGTGAGTGCTGGAGGGAGATATGGACAGGAAACTGACACCCTGTACCCAGAGACGGGGTGCTCTGACACGGTGCAGCCACTAGGTGGCAGACGAGAGCAAGTGGCGCACGTGTTCACTAGAATGAGAACGTTAACAGGCTTGATGGATTATCCGGTGCTGCCAAAGTATATTTTAAGAGCACTGAAATAAGATTAATGTAAACGCAATATAGGTAAATGAAGAATATAGCAAATAGAAAATTTAAGGGTCAAGTTGATGTTCTTCCAACTTAGAAGAAATAAGAGAATGCAATTCTATATATGGAATATAATCAACCACAAAGCAGATCTGGTTCAAATACACGTGAAAATATGCATGAGAGAAAAGATTCCAATAAATCTTTGTTAGATTAAATAGATCTGATTGTGCTTTTTTAAATCCATATTCAAGGTATTAGAAAAAAATATGGCTTGATATATTTCTGTCTCTGTTCTTTTATTCTAGGTCTAATAACTTTGTGACACTCAACCCCAAACGTGAAGGACATCACAAATTGTTAGTAGATTTTAAATGCCTATTATATGATAACTGCAGTTCCAAATCATCAATCTGATGACCTGACAGTATTATATAAAAACTGACAAAACTAGATAAAATGATCAATTCTTTAATAAATTATGAGACACTACTTCAATGGAGACACTTCAGTGTTAGAAACTATTTGATATGCAAATCTAAGATGCTCTGGTCTTTTTTTTTTTCCATCTTTTTTCCTTTGTTCCACTTTGAATAATTTTATTAATTTGTCTTCTCACTTACTAATTCTTTCCTCTTCTATGTCCAGTTTGCTGATTGCACATAAAACACTTTATTTTGGTTACCATCTATTTCCAGCATTTCTATTTGTTTTTTCAAACAATTTCAAGTTCTAAAATGATCTATTTATTCATGCAAGCTCTCTATGTTTTCCGTTATCTCATGAACAATTTTAATAGTTACTTTAAAATCCTTTAGAATAATTCCAAATTTTCAGCTGTCTCTACATGTTTCTGTTAATGGTTTCCACTCTTGTCCGTGGGTATCCTTGCTTCTTTGCATTTCTCTATTGCATATCACACATTGTGTGTGAAAAAAACCGTAGAAATAGAAGTAAACGACATTTTTCCCAGAATGTTGCGCATTGAGCCACTATAACTTGGTGAATCTAGTCTGTAGCTGAGAAGTCTCTAGGTTCAATTCATCATCTGCTTCCAAGGATCTCACCCTTCGAAAGGATGAGGTAACTTTTCCTTTAGCACGGCTTCTAGTCTGAGCACTGGTGAGCCTCTGGGAGGTCCCTTTACAACGTACAACACAACCACCAGCTTTTTAACTGTTTGGGTGATTATTTCTATTTTGCAGTTGATTTTGTATTTTGGTGCCCCTGTGGGTTGTTTTTTTCTGTAGTCCTGCCCCTGCAATTCTACACCTCAGGAGATCACCCCTCACCTGGTTGCTCTGCCTGCAGCCTTTGAGGAGCTACTGCAAGTGCTTGAAAAAAGGTCCAGAGTGTCTTACAAGAACGAATTTCTCTGAACAAGTCGGCCATGCTCCGGGTATAGAAATGTCACTGCAGTAAGTGTGGAGAAGTACTGAGGGGCTTCACATTGTGTTAGGCATGCTATCATGAAAAGTTCAATAAAATCAACTTACATTTTCTTATTTCTCTTTATGATCATGTTTTTCTTCATTCTACCAGGGACGAAAGCAGCCATGGTCTCTTCCTTCACAGGAAGGGATTGTAATGAGATGTCAGGATCCTTAGCACTCTGGTAGTTACAAAACATGATGTTTTTGTAATCTGTTTGTACATCTCAGTACTTAAAAAATAACCTCAAATGCTTGAGGGAATAGATACCCCATTCTCCATGATATGTTTATTTCTCATTGCATGCCCGTATCAAAACATCTCATATACCACATAAATGTATACACCTACTATGTACCCACAACAATTTTTGAAAAAGATCTCAAGAGGAATTTTGCTTGATTAAGTAATCTTAAGAGATTAAGTTAACTAAATGGGCAACAGGATAAAAATCAGTAATTCTGTAAGCATAGCTAAACCATGAGATTTTAGATTTTAATATTTTTACCCATTTACTTGTAAGCTACAAAACTGAACTTGCGTTTTTACCTTTCTCTTCGTAGTCCAATTAAAAGTGGCTATTAGATTGTCTTATTTCATGAAATATCTGAAAGTATTATCTAGCCATGATTAGAGAAAATGTTATTTACACTAGATGACTCAATTTGAAAAGTATCACTATGCCAACAATTATTTCATTATAAATTTAATATATACAGTGAAGACTACTAAAGTCTTCAGATCTAAATAATCAGTTTTCCACTTTGGAAGAAGTACACACCTTTCTAAAATTAAAATAAAAGTATAATTTTATTTGTATTAATTTCTGTGCCAAGAATCACATCTATGGTTTTATCTTTTGCCAATACTTATTTGTATACATTAGAGCATACATTATAATTTAAAGGAAATTCTGACAATGACCTTAAGTCTGGAGGGTCCAATAGCATTTAACAGCATCCTTTTAAGATTTCATGGAATGTCAGCCTTAGGTTTATAAAATATAGAGAGTAATCTACATTATCACTCTTCATAATAGACATAAAGAGAAGACCTCTCACCTTAGAGACTGACTTAAATGAAGCTTAAGTTTCACCAATTGACTTCAGTATTCCCCAGAATATTTTGTCTATTCATATACAGAATCAATTAGATTCTATCAAAATGTCAGTAGACACTTTAAAGTGATTTTAAAATAGCTTTTTAATTGAAGTGGGGAGGACATCATGGACATGAATCTCCTCTTGCGTCACATCACCATGTCACCTGAGTGAAATAAAGCTGCTTAGATAGAATTGCTGTGCACCGCCAACATACATCACAGGACTCTTCGCTCCGTGCTGCAACGGCCAATGACAGGCAAGTTCCCTTAAACATACAGCTGCCAATGTTTTTTTAAAAAATGAAAAAAAAAAAAAAACTGTCCTAGGAAATCAACATCCCTGCTGACACTTAAAACCTATGCTTCGGTGCTTAATTCATGGTTTCAAGTTTGTATTTATTCTTTGTAGGGGAAGAACACTGAAGGAGAAAGGAAATATCTGAACATTGGTCTTTGAAGCTAAAATCTGAAAAGCAAAAGTAGAAAATTATGTAGGAAAAGTTTGTCTTCCTCATGTCTTCCATAGAAGTTATAGAGCCATTTTAGAAATTTGGAAAATAATAGCATTCAGAATAAAAATCAAATTAGGATTTTTTTAAAATCCTCATTCCCAAGATAATATCATTGTTTATATTTCCTTGTATTTTCTTTCAGTCGTTTTCTCTGTAAATTTTAAATTAATGTGATTATCTGTTTCTTTTTATTCCTTTCTATATATGTTATATATGTACTATGTAATTTTTTCTATTATTTCGATTCACTTAATATGAGCATATTTCTCTGTCATTATTTTTTCCCACAAAGGTTTCTTATAGTCACATAATATGTATTCAGTGATTATGCATTATTCTATTTTGAAAAAATTAGTCTATTGCCAATTTGCTAATTTTTAATACAAAAAATAAAAATTTATATTTTGTACATATAATTCACTTAATAAAATAACTCTTCTATAAAAGTCATGGTTATATATTCATTCTTCCCTTGGGAAAAAATAAACAAGTAAAGTTACCAATTCAGAACCAAAGAATATGGATATTTGTAAACATTGTATTACCATCTGTATGTACGTTTCCCAAAAGAGTAGAACAACTTATAATTTTATGCAATATAAGTGTGTCTAACTCATTATACTTTGGTAATTTTTATCATCACTTTGTAGCATTTCATTATTATTTTAAAAAGGATATTATAGATTATGTATTATTAAATGTTTACTAATTTATTTTTATTTTGTTTTTTAACACGACTCACCTTTTTGTTTTCAGATGCCTTATGTGCCCCTGAAATGCTCAAGCTAATAATAATAATAACACTACAGTCTTTACTTTCCAAGCCCTTCTCTCCAGAAACTATATTAAAAGCTGTATCTGCTCAGCGTTTCATTTTCTCAGGACCCTGATCTTTAATAGATTGCAGCTGGTTGATGTGATATATGGATATATGCTCATGAGATAGAAAAATTTTCAAGTGAACTCTTGCAATTCAAAAGGAGAGGCCAGGTACCACAAGGAAGAACTACTGGTCCATCTATCAGAAGAACATGATGGGTGTCCTGCCAATCCCTGAATCCTTCTGAGCCTTGGGGTTCACCTAATCTCTTAAGGATCAGTTTCCTTATAAACTAAGTGGTCATAATATCTGATTTACATATATCAGAAGAAAATTACAGTAACTTAGTACCTCTCAAATGTAATGGTTTTTCTAAGAGAATTAAACAAACAAACTATCCGTATATTACATTTCAGCTAAGGGAGTCTCTTTGCATACCGTGTATCTGTTTCACCTATACTTTACACTACACAAGCGGATGATTCCAACAGTGATTAATTTAGGACTCCAGAGATACTATTTTTGGAGAGATTATACCCATAGATAATGGTGGTGACACAACTGCCAGTCATGGGATCAGGCCACAGAGAAATAAAAAGTAATGTAATTATTTCATTTTAAAAAATCTATATAATACTAGAGCAATGCATTTGTAGAAGTAAGAAAGTGATTCAGCAGAATGTTTTTTAAAAATAGGCTCTTTTACGGTAAGTCTAATTTTAATTTCACAGGCTTCTTTCCCAGAGACAAATGTGATCTGTATGTATCTTTCTGAAAGCGACAGGTCAAGGTCAAAACATTTTACTCTCACAGTGACCATGAAGAGCAACATGAAACCAAACAATTGAAAAACCCAGTCGTGTGAAGTGAATCGCTGTACTGCCTCATACAAGGCAATCAAAACAGCTGATGAGGGAAAAAATCAGATTCATTAACACCCACAATTGTATTCATTAGGAAATGTTTGTGCATGTATGTTTCCAGAATATAAAATAAGTGTTTGTCATTATCTTTGTTGTTATTTATTTAGTTAGTTATATAATTCATTGTGTATTCTCTCTATAATATTGCCATTGGACATTTAGAACTTGAGTATTTTCTAAATGTCTTCCTCTAATTCTTTTATTGTAAGTGAAGGCTAGAAAATTACCAGGACACCACATCTAAGAAGCCTGATTGTTGAAGATTGATTTTTAGTGTTGTAAATTTTGTGTGTTGAGACCTGAAACTAGAAAATATGAAATATCTTAGGAATTTTTCTGTTTCTCCCACCTCACTCTCCTCCTCCTCCCATTAGAGAAAGTAGAGTTTGTACTCTTACTTTCTGAAATGTATGCTACCCTCTTGCATCCACAAGATAGGGGCTTACTTAGTTCCTCCCTGCTGTCCAGTTCTGGTGGGCTCACATGGTAACTGTGAAGAATACCAACCTGTGGGAAGTCTAACACTGGGGCTGCACTTTTCAAATTATCCTGTAGGAGATCAGGCACTTAGAAATCCTCAAACTTTAGACTGTAAGCATGGAGTGCACCTTGCACTGCATTTGACACCAGTGAGCCAGTCAGACTTGTCTCCTGACAGAATTCCTTTTTGATTTTTTTTTTTACTTTATCATTAGTAAAAGGGGTACTAAACACTGGAATAAAACAATTCAGACTGCAAGAAACTGCACTTCATTTAAAATTATCTATACTCAGTGTTTATGCTGAACGTGGGCTGTTATGAATTAAAACATGAGCATTATATGATGAAATTATGTTTAATGTAGAAATTGAAGATTAAGCCACCTATTGTAATAATGCTATCTGTGATACATGCTAAATAAATCACAGAATGCTATTTACCTCTATAATTATGTTTATTGATAATAAATCATTGTTGAATTCAGTTTCCATTAAGATCATACATTTACCGCTTCTGTGTAATGACATAAAACAATTTCAGAGTCATTGTTAAATAAAATGCTCCTTTTGGTCACATAATAATGACAACACTAATCAATATTAGTACCAGAGATATTATTAAGTGGGCTGAAACAGAATGCTTAAATCATGAGAATTTTAATGTTCTGAGAATTGATGATGAAAATATTTTTGATGATAAGCCATAATTAAAATCAGGAAGATGATCCTTCATCTGTCTTATTCACCTAGTTATCTGAAAATACTATTAAATTGGTTCTCATTTCAATTGTAATTGCATAGTTTTTTGTATGCACTTGCATGATATTTGCCTAGGCTACTATAATATATCAGAAATTTGCTCATTCATTACATGATGCCCTTTAAGAAGTAGATTCTTAAAATTGATCAGTAGGATTAAAAATGTGACACTATCTGAACAACACCAGAATGAAACATTTTAGGAAGATAAGAATCAGAGCTAATCCTGTTGAAGAATATCACACTGAAATCTCCTTCAGGATCGCCTGCTGCAGATGTTGAATATGGAATATGGGCACGAGAGTACCTCACTTCCAGACGCAGAGACGCAGAGGAGCTTTGTGACAGCAGTGACATCTGTCTCCAGAGAGGATCCTTATGTCCTATGGTTATGGTACAGAGAAGCAAAGCTTCAGGCTACTGGTGATACCTAAGGTAAATGGAAAGTGCCAGCTCACAAACTGTCTCCCAAAAGCTCTTTCATGACGTATGCCGTCCCTCCTCTAGCTTTCAAAAACAGGCTAAAATGCAAGTGGTAGAAATCCAGCACCGGCTTTTCTTCCTCTAAGTAGGATTTTAAATACAGAAGGAAGAAATTTCACAGGTACTCTCAACTAAAAAAATAAAATAAAATAGACATAATATCTTTGTAAAAAAACAAAAATTAGAAAAACATGCATATGGGTAAGAAATAAGTATTAAACAATCTGAATCAACTTAAGTAAGTATTGAGACAAATAACTATTATTTTCTAAGAATAGTAAAACCTGATCACATCAATATAAACAAAGTCTCTTGGTCTTCATAGAAGAGTCCAGGAGAGCAGTCCAGAAAGTTCCATATCTCATCATGACAGACCTAAGTGTTGTGTGGAACTGAACAATGTATTGTTGCAGCATAGGTCCTGTGGTTTGAATGTGTCCCCTTCAAAATCCAAATATTATGAAAGAGTGGGGTCTTGAAGAGGTGCTTAGGTCATAAGATGTCCTCCCTCATGAATGGGAATAGCTGCCCTTATAAAAAGGTTTGATGAAGTGAGTTCACCTTTAGGCTCTTTCATCTTCTGCCACGTGAGGACATAGTATTTCTCCCCTTTCAAGAGTGCTGCATTCCAAGTCCCATCTTTGAAGCAGAGACTGGAACTCACCAGACAAGAAACCTACCAGCACCTTGACCTTGGACTTCCCAGCCTCCAGAATTGTGAGAACATCAATTTCTATTCTTTATAAATCACCCAGTTTGTGTCTTTTGTTGTTGTTGTTGTTGTAGCAGCAAAAATGGATTATGACAAGGACTGAGAATAGGCTGATGAGGACCAAATTCAGTCTTCTCCGGCATCTTCCAGTGTCTGGGGACTCTGTCACAGTGGAGGGGGAAACAGAGCCAGTCTGAATATATTTTGCAAACTTGCATCCTGGAACCCAGTCCACTGTTAGCAGTCTGTGTTATTGGCAGGTCCTGGTTGGTAGAAAGAATTTTATCATTAGCAGAAGCTGGTATGGCTGACAGCTCTATTTTTGGTAGATACTGGGACGCCCAGCATCTCAACAGGCAGAGATGCCTTCTTTAGAACTGTCGTTGTGTCTGACATGTACCCTGGCTAATCACCTTGGGAAAGGCCTGTGTTTTTGCCTGGTTGCCAACAGTATCTGGAATTCAACAAAGCCTTGTGCCAGGTGATTTGTACCCATCTGTACATAGATAAGAATGCACATGCCAGCAAAGGGGTCACACACCTGAAGCGAAGGTCATATAGGGAAGGGTAAAGATAGTGTACACTTTATTGAAAAGCAAACACCAACCAAACAGCAGCATTTCTCCAGCTGGGTAAGCACTCCCCCTTGGTTTGGGCTACAAACCAGGCTTCCTGATCACATTTAGGTCTTGCTGGAGGAATAAAAATAAAGTGCATGAAAAGATATAAAAAAAACATGTTTGGTCCCAAATACTTTAACTGTATCACTCGGGACACCCCATTTCACCGGACATCTGAGTCAAGAGAAAAAGCTAAAACAAGATGAATCCTTGTTAGGGCAGATGTCTTTGGGTCATTTGTAGTGTTATGCAACTGATCTGGCCAGACTGCTAACAGGAAGTGAGTGAGTGACACACTGGCATAATTTGTTTTTGAATCACGCATTTCAGAATTTTATTTTTTCCAAATTCTATGTAAAGCAAGGAATGCTGAATATCCACTGGATTCAATTCGGCCTGTGCCACAAACAACATTCTGTGGTCCAGTGGCGGTGCTTGTGTGTCCCAACAGTATTCAGGGTGGTCCCTCTAATATTTGAATGACGCATTGGAGTGGAAGTTAAGATGGAGTGTTCGGTTAGGCGGATAGCTGATGCGTCCGTTTCAGCATCCAGGGACTGTACGCGCAGCTATGGATCAGCCCATCACACTGATTATAGTAATAAGCTATACAGTGAAGCTTTGGGGTCATCTTCATTCTCACTTTGAGGATAATTGATGCCATTCCCTAATGTTACAGTATCTTCTTTGCTATATCATTTTCTCAGCTAGCGTGAGAACTTCTCATATCCTGCTATCTGTTTCAACACTATCAATTTTATCACATTTGGCCCCTAAATTAAAAAGCTTAACAACGACATGTCTTTCCAAAAGGTGGCCCATTTAGAGATGCTTTCTCAGCAGTTCTCTTGATTTCCTCTATCTTTT
Organism: Cebus imitator; assembly: GCF_001604975.1. Lineage (NCBI taxonomy): Eukaryota > Metazoa > Chordata > Mammalia > Primates > Cebidae > Cebus > Cebus imitator. Next base: position 1,075,044 of record NW_016107857.1, read on the forward strand.
TGGGTGAATCTTCTATACAATGTAAATGGTTGTTATTACTAGAAGTTACTACCCAAAAGATGACAGGTGGTTCATATTTGATTTTAGTGTACAGGTTCTCTTTTCATTTATAAATGGGTTTAAAAACACCATTTAATTTAATATTGTAAGAAATAAAAATATCGTGTAGAAGCCCTATCACAATTATTAACAGTTCACCAATTCCAAATCATCTTCAAAAAAGCTTCTTTCTACCTACTTACCTTAACATATGTTATACTATATTTTTTTCAGAGCAACACATCACAACACCCTCCGACAGGTTATTTCTTGATCCGTGCTTTGCTGATGATACTTTATCTACTAGGATTTTTTTTCCCCACACATGACTTGCTTATTCTAGAACTTCAGATATCAGCTATGTTTCAGAAAACCCCCTCCCTATTATCTGGCATAAAGTAGCCTGCCTTCTCCATCATAGTTCCTCATTCCTCATTCCTCATCATAATCAATACACTTTGTAAGGAAATAAGATACTTGTTTGGGACCATCTTACTCTATCAAATTGGAAAGTTCTTCATGTACAAAATAGTAATATTAATAATACTAATTCTTTAAATAATGTTTAAGAGCTATAGCAAAGATAATGAAGAAGTCATGGTCTGAGAAATTAAGATAAAGTTTTTAATATGCTCTAGCACATAATTTAAATAATGTGGCTATGTTAATTAAAAACAAGTGATCAATTGTGTCAACTGTTGGAGAATTTAAGTAGGAAAGAATATAGAAAGTCATGTGTCCATTGAGAAACAAGCAGTAAAAACAAGAAATTAAGAGTTTCCAAGTAGTGAAAACAGAATATTTTTCATGAATTTTAGCAATAAAGAAAATATACAAAAATTAAAGGAAAAATCGGGTTTGTATGAAGATTTTGTTTTGTAGTAAGGGAGACCCCAAGCCAGCTGATAAGCCAAGAGAATGGGCTATAGAAATGAAATGACTAAAACCAGAGAGTATTCATAGACATATTAGTGAGTGTTTGCAGCAGGTAAGGCATATAAAGGTTTTACATGTATCACATATGTGCCCTATTTATTTCTTCTAAGTCTGTAAGATAGGTGGTATCATAATACCTAATTCTAGACAGAAAAACAGAAGTACAGATGGATTAATAATCGGTGCCCATGGTCACCAAGCTAGAAATTCTAACACAGAGTTAGAAACTGAACACAAATAGCTTGTAGCAATAGCTTTACTATTAAATGTTGTTTCTCGAAAAAAAATTACGGTGATGAACCAAGATAAACCAAGAACCTAGCTGAGACTGAAGATTATGAGATAAAAATATTAATCTTGCAAAACATACTTATTTCTAAAGGCTGGAGAGGAGACATATACAAAACATTTATAATTCTAACCATACATTAGACATGTATTAAATCTTGGTACATTAATAACAAAAATAGAAGCTGACACAGCATGTTTTCCTTTTGACTCAGGAGAGAACTAGAAGGGAATAATTAAAATATGAAGAAATAGTGCTACAGAGTAGATGAAAATATTAGTTTTACAGGAACTAGCTCCAAGTATCTGATTGAAAAGAGGACAAGGACACTGCTTAGAGAAGTTAGAGTTAGCCTCAGGAGAAGTGGGACTAACTTTGCCTTAATTAAGTCCTTATTAACCCTTATAGTTTGCATTATTGCTGTCCAGGGTCATCCTGCAGTCCGTGGCTAAGAAACAACAGAGAGATGACTGATTACCTGAAAAATGAAGGTTAAATTAATGGCATGCCTCTATTAATATTGTCAATGAAACAGATGAGTTAAACTACAAATAAGAATCCAATACTACCACAAAGTACATTTTTTTTTCTGCTAAAATATGTTGAGAGAAAGAAAGTCTTGGTTTAAATGTAAATTCCCTCTATCAGGATAAAAACATGTATATTTTTGACCAACCAGTTAAGTAGATAAATGATTTCATCAAGTGACACCTCTGGGTGTAGCACATATGAGTCAGAATTTCAGTTCAGGCTTGTGGTTTTAAGACCTTCTGCATCATTAAGGATGCTCCAGATTTTTAAATGAGGCAATTGAACTTTAAAGACATTCTTAATAGTTTAATTGTAACATGGAGAATTAAGACACTTTAGGTTTGATCTTCTAGTCATTTGCCCTCTAAGTTATTAAAATAGCAGTAGGTCTATCAAATACTGACTTTCTGTTTAGAGAAATAGCCACTATATCCCATCATACAACTATAAACTGACTTTTTTTGACCCAGTAAACTTGTACTAAATTTTTTAAATTATTAGTTTGTGGAAAATTTCATTAGCAAAGAACTCATCATTGAGGATATGAATCACAAAATGTTGAAATTTTATAAAGAGTATATTAACACTTAATCTATTGGGATATATATTCCTATGAGTTAATTATCATTTCTATTCACATGAGACTCTCTTAGGCTAAGAATAAATCTAAGTATATAGAGAAAACTAACATACTAAGTGATCAATAAAAATAAATCTAAGACAGAATTATGTTGTGTCATTAACTCAATGAGCCCATTTTTCTCATTTACAACTATAATTTAGAATTATCTGTGATAAAAAATATCTATTTGGGATATGAAGAAAATGTACAGTTCCAACTGAGACAGCTTGTGGGATGGCTGAAATCTGGGGGAAGGCTGTTAGAATGTTAGCTGCTCTTTAAAAAAGGACCAGAAAAGGGCAGATGGAAGGAAACTATTTTTAGCAACAACTTCCAATCCATATTTACCTTAAATATAAATGTATTCTTACTTATTTAATGTTCATTTCTCTTCAAATGAAGGCTATGGTTGAGATTGCGGCAGTTGAAAGGTGAGAGCTAGGATTTTATATGTGGGAAAATCTTCAAAAACAAATTAGTGAAGAGAGTAATTCCAAATGGAGGTATGAGGAGCTCTGTCTCAGGAAAACAAACATAATTGAAAACTATTTTTAAATGATCATTTAAAATTTTGGAAATTGCCCTTAGAACATATAGCTAATGTAGAAACATTTACTCACCAAAATCTACTAAGTCTCTTTAACAACAGTGAAAATCGGTGTCACTGGAACCAAACTATCTTCTTTCTCACCCACAAACAAGCACTATGTGACAGAAGCCGTATTCCAGGAAGGTCCAACCAAGAGGAAGGGGGATCCCTACCGCTCACCCTTCCAGTCTAGACTACTCCCAGAGTGGAAGGCCACCAGCATTTCTAATCGAAACCAACTTTTGCTGAAGGCTATTTGAGGCAAAGGCAGTCAAGTGTTCTAAAGTGCCCTTTTCTTAATCAGCACCTACTTACAGGGTGAAAGCTTTAACTGAGGCACTGCAAGCGGAGAACACTGGGTCCCAATGACCTAATCACACACACCCAGCTCACTTGTAAGTTAGAATTTCCACAACCAGAAAAGAAAAGAAAACATACAAACAAATAAAACCAGGAACTATCAAACTGCCCAGATCTCTGCTTTTTAAGCAGGGGTGTCACCCCAAGAGAAGTAGGTTGCTGTTTTCACATTCATTTCCCAAGCAGTAGCACTAAAGTTCTTGCAGGGTTGAGGCAGTTCATGAAAGCACAGCTCTCTATAGTAATCCACCAAAAACTAGTGGAGCCTAACAGCTAGGTGTGAAACCAACAGAGGCAGGAGGTTGAACAAAGAGATCAGAGAAAGAGATGAATAAAACACTGCTAAAATCACTGTCATCATATACAAAATTCAATTGCACTTCTACAAACTAGCAAGGAATAAACCAAAAAATAAAATTAAGGAAATAATTTTCATATCATATGAAATAATAAAATACCTAATATATTTAAGAAAAGAAGTACAAGACTTGTACTCTGAAAACTACAAAACATTGCTGAAAGTAATTAAACACAACATAAATAAATGGGAAAAACAATTCTAGATTCATAAAGACTTGATATTAATAATATGCCACTGCATTTGAAATTTATCTAGAGATTCTATATCAGTCTTTCAAAATTCCATGTGCTTTTTTCCACTGAAATTGATAAGTTGATTCTGAAGTTCATGTGCAATGAAACAAGACACTGAATAGCCTAAACAAACTTGACAAAGAAGAACAAGAATGGAAGACTCATTTACCAATTTAAAAACACTGTAAGATAATATCAATCAATATAGTGTAACACTAGCAAGAGAACAGAAAAATATGGCATGAAATTAAAATTCCATAAATATAATCTCACATTTGTGATCAATTCATTTTTGATAATACTTCCAGGACAATTCAATGGGGGAAAGAATAGTATTTTCAAATATTGATGTCAATACAATTGGATATCCACAGGCAAAAAATGAAGTCAGGCCCCTCCTTAACACAAGAAATAGACATTAACTTAAAAGGAATCATAGACCTACATGTAAAAGCTATAATTGTAAAAATCTTAGACGAAAATGCAAGATTATATTATTGTAATCTTGATTTTGGCCAAATTTAGATATCAAAAGCTCAGTTTACCAAAAAATAAATAAATTGGACTTCATTAAATTTAAAAACCTGAGCTTTAGACTGGGTGCGATGGCTCACAGCTGTAATCCTAGCAGTTTGGGAAGCTGAGGCTGGTGGACCACGTGAGGTCGGGAGTTCGAAAACAGCCTGGCGAACATGGCAAAACCTCGTCCCTACTAAAAATACAAAAATTAGTCAGTTGCGGTGGCAAGTGCTTGTAATCCCAGCTACCCAGGAGGCTAAGGCAGGAGAATTTCTTGAACCCAGGAGGCAGAGACTGCAGTGACCCGAGATGGCACCTCTGCACTCTAGCCTGGGTGACAAGAGCGAAACTCCATCTCANAAAAAAAGAGCTTTAAAGGATGCCTTAAGAAAGTACAGATGAGATCATCCATGAAATGAAAGAATATATTTGAAATAAGCTGATGAAAACATGCTTGACAACATCAGCCAACATCAAAATGCAAATCAAGGCCATGACAAAATATTCCACCTCCACTAGAAAGGTAATAATAAATAAGACATAACAATAATTTGTGAGGATGTGGATAAATTTACAGTCTCTCACACTGTTGGTAAAAATGTAAAATGGTGCAGCCACTTTGGAAAATATTTTGGTAGTTTCTCAAAAAAAAAAAAATCAACCATAAAATTAACAAATGATCAAGCAATTCCACTGCTAGATATATATATATATCTATCACATGAAACATACAAGATAAAAGAAAGCCAACATATACCAAAAAATCTTGTATACAAACATTCATACCAATATTACTTGTAATAGCCAAAATGTGGGAAAAATCTAAACACCTTTCAACAGACAAATAGAGAAACAAAAGGTAGTACAATAGAATAATATTGACCAATAGAAATGAAGTACTGAGACATGGGTGAAACTTGCAGTTATTATGTTAAGCATAAAAAGAACCACAAAGGTTCCCAAGTTGTACTTTTGCATGTATATGAACAGTTCAGAGTAGGCAATCTTTAAAGACAAAAAGCCTATTAGTAGCCTAAGCAAGGAATTGTGAGGCTGAGGTGGAATGAGGAGTGTCTGTCATGTCTATTAGATTTCTTTTGCAGTTGGTGGTTGAAGAACTCTGCGAATATACTAAAAAGTAATCTATTGTACACTTCAATTGTATGGTATGAAATATACACCTAATAAAGCTGTTAAAATAATTAGAATATTGAATTTATCTGCAAAAAGTCAGACCAGTTCTGACTAAAGAGAAATGTCATAGAAAAATATATTTCATTTCATTGCCATAATATAATCAAATATATTAAACATCTATATTATCGTATTTTTTCTGTCGTGTTTTAGACTGCTGTAATTCAAGGATTTGGGTGTAATACATGAATTCCCTTACAAAAATGACATTATATAGATGATCTCTTTGTGTACAAGCCATAATCTTCAAAAGCTCATTTACGCACACATAAGAAGCCCGTAGCTGTTGTGAAAGTGTGTAATTTCTGTTGGAAAATGAAGAGGTTAGATATATTAAAATTATCAAATGTACATCAGCATCTAATACAGCCTCAGTGAAAAAAGAGAAGCTAAAGGTAAAATTGTTTTTCCACTCACTGGTTTTGGCTGCGTAATGAAAAACAAAGCCTCTTCTTTCTTGTGCCAAAATGAATATTCCAGTAGATTTGGACTTACTAGAAAGGGGACTGAGCTGAGGCATCCCGCTGGGCACCAGGGGTGCCTGTGCTGTACGTTAACCCTTCAGCTATTGATTCGTGTAAAGTGACTAGTATATTCAGAAAACAAAGTACATGTGCTTTCTCCTGATTCTTTAGAAGAGCAAATATTTTTTTTACTCATTACTTAATGCATAAACACCCCAAAGTGCATTACGTAACAAAATGCAAAATTTTGCAGAAAAAATACTAACTGATGAAGTAGATACTCTTGTATTTAACTTCCAGAATGCATCATTGGCACGATTCTCACGTTTATCATTTGGGTCGCATATGCCGTTCCCATATGAATAGTCCTGAGTGCCATTATGCCAATTCTAGCATCACAATTGTCTTTTGTACAGGCTTCCTTGGCTTCTGTAGATTTGCTTAAGGCTTTTTACACTGAAAGGATACGTTTCTCAAAAGAGAGTACCCGAGTACCCGCCACAGCCTCCTGCACATTTCCAGTGACGGCAGCCGGCTTCTGAAGTACCACATTTTGCTCTTAAATAGCAGTAGCATAAAACTACTACAATAAAAAGGAAAATGAAAAGCTGTGGGTAAATATAGATACAAATATGATATATTTCTTAACAAAACCATCTCTGGAAACATTAAAGACTCGCCAATTCTGATTCAGTGATAAAGATGTAATTATACCTGTCCCAAAGGCCAATGGAACTAGGGTATTAATATAAATTGCATTTTAATGTCTTATTTTCTGCCCTTAACCACGTTAAGAATCTTAGAAAATGGAAGTGCTACTTTCCCTTTCAAATATCATTACATTTTCTGTATTAGTTAACAGTTTAACATACAGACTTGAGACTCAATTAATGTCTCCTAACTGAATGAAATCACCAAGCTAGTGAAGCTCTTCTCAGTGAATACGAACACACTTGCCAATTAGAAGTGCTTAAAGGCAAAAAGTGAATGCAGATGTTCAAACTACCACTGTACATCTATAATAAACTGAATATATTTAACTTGGCAACATGTTATTTATTATTAACATATTGCCAAGTTAAATATATTTAACTTATAATTATTTTCGACACCTATTTTTCTTTTTTAAAAATTTATTTATTATACTTTAAGCTCTGGGGCCCATGTGCGGAACATGCAGGTTTGTTACATAGGTGTATACGTGCCATGGTGGTTTGCTGCACCCATCACCCCGTCATCTACGTTAGGTATTTCTCCTGATGCCGCCCGTCCCCAAATCCCCTACACCCTGCTGTCCCCCCCCAGTCCCTCACCCCCCAACAGGCCCTGATGTGTGATGTTCCCCTCCCTGTGTATTGACGCCTGACACCTATTTTTCTTAAAGGAAAATACGGTAAATCATGTTATTTAAGACCATACACCTCTGCATAAAATGAAATAGATGTGTAATGTAGTTATCCAAATTATAAGCCACATAAAAATTGAAGAAAAGTTATCTGCATTACTCAGATGATTTTTCTTTCAGTATCTCCATACATATATTTTATAAGTGTGTGTATATCTACAAATATTTATGTATAGCTATTGTATTTGCAATATGTATACAGTATTTTACTTAACAAATTACATAAAATATACTATGAAAATTAATTATTTTATTTTACTGACTAATTTACCTTTTAAATACTTATTACAGTCACTGGAGTATATCTTCTTCATTTTTATTTTCAAGTTTATTTTTAACTTTTAAATTCAGGGCTACATGTGGAGGTCTGTTGCATAGGTAAAATTGTGACATGGGATTGTTGTACAGTATGTCATCATCCAGGTATTAAGCATAGTACCTCTTAGGTATTTTTCCTATCCTCTCCTTCTCCCAACCTCCACCCCCTGACAGGCCCCAATGTGTGTTGCTCCCCTCTATATATCCATGAGTTCTCATCATTTAGCTCCCACTTATAAATAAAACATGTGGTATTTGGTTTTCTGTTTCTGCATTAGGTTGCTAAGGATAATGGTCTCCACCTTTACCTGTATGCCCACAAAGGACATGAGCTTGTTCTTTTTTATGGCTGCATAATATTCTGTGGTGCAGATGTACCACATTTTCTTTATCTAGTCAATGACCGATGGGCATTTAGGTTGATTCCATGTCTTTGCTATTGTGAATAGTGCTGCAATGAACATAAGCGCTCATGTCTCCATAATAGAATGACTTGTATTCCTGTGGGTACATACCCAGTAATGTGACTGCTAGGTCAAATGGTATTTCTGTCTTTAGGCCTTTGAGGAATTGCCACACTGTCTTCCACAATGCACTCCCACCGACACTATTTAAATGTTCCCCTTTCTCCATAACTTCAGCAGAATCTGTCATTTTTTTACTTTTTAATGTTGGTCGTTCTGACGGGTGTGAGATGGTATCTCATCGTGGTTTCCATTTGCATTTCTCTAATGATGAGTGATGTTGGGCTTTTTTTCACAATTGTCATTTCTGATTGTGTTTATTTAAATTTTCTTTTTTCTCTTCTTTATTTGTCTAGCCAGCAGTCTATCTATTTTATTAATTTTTTAAGAGCCAGCTCCTGAATTCATTAATCTTTGAATGGCTTTTCATGTCTCAGCCCCCTTCAGTTCAGCTCTGATTTTGGCTATTTCTTGTCTTCTGCTAGATTTTGAATTTGTTTGTTCTTGGTTCTCCAGTTATTTTAGTTGTGACGTTAGGTTGTTAACTTCAGGTATTTTTAACTTTCTGATGTAAGCATTTAATACTATAAATTTTCCTCTTAACACTGCCTTAGCCATGTCCCCGAGATTCTGTTATGTTGTATCTTTGTTCTTATTAGTTTCAAAGAAGGTCTTAATTTTGCATTAATTTCATTATTTATCTGAGTCATTCAGGAACAGATTTTTCAATGTCCATGTAATTGTATGGCTTTGAGTGAACTTCTTAGTCCTTATTTCTAATTTGCTTGTGCTGTGGTCTGAGATATTATTTGTTATTATTTCAGTTCTTTTGCATTTGCTGAGGAGTGTTTTACTTCCAATTATGTGGTCAGTTAGAGTATGTGCCATGTGGTGATGAGAAGAATGTATTTTCTGTTGCTTTTGGGCGGAGAGTTCTGTGGATACATATCAGGTCCATTTGATCCAGTGCTGAGTTGCTGAGTTCAAGTCCTAAATATCTTTGTTAATTTTCTTTCCTGTCATGATGATCTGTCTAACATTGTCAGTGTGGTGTTAAAGTCTCCACTCTTTTTTTTTTTTTGAGACCAAGTCTCACTATCGCCAGGCTGGAGTGCAGTGATCCTGGCTCACTGCAACTTCCATTTTCCGGTTTCAAGCAATTCTCCTGCCTCAAGCTCCCGAGTGGCTGGGACTACAGGCATGCACTACCATGCCTGGCTAATTTTTTGTACTTTTAGTAGAGACGGGGTTGTGTCATGTTGGCCAGGATGGTCTCGATCTCTTGACCTTGTGATCTGCCCCCCTCGGCCTCCCAAAGTGCTGGGATTACAGGCATGAGCCACCGCGCCCGGCCAAGTCTCCCACTCTTAATGTGCTGGAGTCTCTTTGAAGTTCTCTAAGAACTTGCTTTAAGAATCTGGGTGCTTCTGTATTGGGTGCATATATATTTAGGAGAGTTATATCTTCTCACTGAATTGAACCTTTCACAATTATGTAATGCTCTTGTCTTTTTTGATGTTTGTTGCTTCAAAGCCTGCTGTGTCAGAAACTAGGGTGGCAACCCTGCGTTTTTCCATTTTACATTTGCTTGGTAGATTTTCCCCACCCCTTTATTTTGAGCCTATGTGTGTCATTGCATATGAGACGGATCTCTTGCAGACAGCATGCCAATTGATCATTCTTTATCCAGCTTGTCACTTTGTGTCTTTTAATTGGAGTATTTAGCCCGTTTACATTTCAGGTTAGTATTGCTGTGTGTGAAATACTTTGGCCCTGTCAGACTAAATGCTGTAACTCTGGGGACTTGCATTAGGACCCAACTGTTCTTTGGCTTCTGCATCTTGAGGTTTGGAATCCACTGTGTTGGTTGGACCAAAATGTGGCAGCTGTGGCAGAGAGCTGATGGGTGCTGGGGTGCCTGCTTCTCTATGGGCTCTCACCACAGTGGCAGGGGCAGCACAGCTGGGGTGGCAGTGTGGGGCAGGGAGCCCACTGCTGGAGACTGTGCAAGGTCACACTGGAGGTGATGTTGGCTTCATGGCCGGGCGCCGAAGGGCTGAGGTTTGGTGTCTTCTCTGTGCCCTAGAAGCCGGAGTAATTGCCTAGGTTGGAAGAGGGTCCACTGTTCTCTGCCTAGTGTTGGCACAAGAGCAGGTGCTGGCGGGGCCAGCCTTGCTGGCTCTGTTCCTCCCAAGGCTCCATCTCCATGGAATAATGGTTGGAGATGGGATGGAGGCAAACTGCACTCCTGCATGCAAGTGGGGCAAGGAAGGCAAACCCTGCCTGGGCAGACATACCAGCAAAGTGATGTGGGGAGTTGTGGGGTGTTGCCATGAACCCCTGAGAGGCTGCAGTATGGTGAGGGAGTGGGCAACCTAGCTACAGTGAGAGCCCCAAGGCACTTGAGACTGCCCTGCAAGCAGGCAAGGCTACACTGGGGCCCTAGGAGAGGCCAGGAGACAGAGGGCTGCTCAGGTGAGAACAGTCCTGTCTGATGTGCAAGACTGTCCTACAGAGATCAATTCCGCAGTTCCTAGGGCTAAAGTATCTTATGGGAGCAGGTCAGCCAAGGGGGATGGCCTTCCCTGAACACGCTCTGCTTCAGACACTCTCACAGCAAACTCCCTGGGCTCCCATCAGGTTGCTGGAGGCCCCTTCCACTTCTCCAGGCAGCCCTCCCTGCCAATTCCAGTGTCTGTGCTGGTCGAGGGGTCCCATTCTCCTGGGGCTCCGGAATTCTCTGGTAAGCATGTGTTGCTCCTTGCCGGTTTAACTCACGCATTTTCCTGGAGTTGCTGTGGTCCAAAACTGAGTCCAGTGTGCAGTAGCCCCATGCAGCCAGCTTTCTCCTCCCTCAGCCAGCCTTGTGCCTTCCCTCCATCCACGTGTGGCCTTCCCGCTAAAGATAACTTCAGTGCACGCCAGTCCTCCCAGTCCCTTTGTGGGAGCTGTTCTGCCCAGCTGGGTCTAGTTGGCCATCTTGCCCTCTCCTCCCACTTTATTTCATCTATAAATATACAGAATGGGCATTTTTCACAGATGTCCTTCAAAGAAGACATTAAAGACTCTAGCATAATATACCAGTCATTCTTTGTATGTACATATGCACATCCTTTTCTCACTGAGGTTCTATAAATTTCATCAGATACCTAAAGGTCCCGTTACACAAAATGTGTCGAGTCATGGGGCATAGGTCTAGTCTATAGGACTGCTAAAAATATCACTGAATTTTTGTTTAAAAGCATATATGTAACAAAGTGGCTGCAAAGGAATTCGTTTCCTGGATGCCAGTCTATGCAGGTGGCAAGTGCTCGTCAGATATTTTAATGGTAGTTTGCTCTAGTGCTATCTTTAGATCTGTTAAACATACGTACACATGAAGGCAAGTTGTTTCACCATGTATTTATTTATTTTGTCAAGAATCTGGTGAACATAGCTTACATTGCCTCCCACAGCAGTGAATTTCAAGACCCCATTGTTGAAAATTGTATCTATATACTTACTCCATAAAACACAGGAATTTAGAGTTATGTGGGATGAAGATAGGAGAAAGCAAGAGGGAGAAAGTCTTCGCATCTCTAAAATATCAAAATGACTGCAAGTCTGAATATTAAAACTTTGGTGAAAATGATTATTATACTATCTGATTTTCATAAATAAAACATTACATGATAATTTAATACTACGAAGTAATGCTTATTTTTATTCATTTTCTAGATGTCATGCGTAAGATTATAATGAGGAATAAATTTACGTATAGTATAAATGTAGGTACTGTTAGATGTAATCTCAAGAGGAGGATACTATTGTGTTTTTATTTTATAGATGAAGATAGTGAGGTTCAGAGAGTTTAGGTGATGTGCTCAAGGCCATACAGCATCGCTGAGCTTTAATCTCAGGCTATATGGGTAAAGCATCTCTGTCTTTAATATCTATGCTATTATTGTCTCTCAATATTAAACCGTCTTAACTAAAAATATTAACCCAGGTATTATGAAGTGTACCTAATTCCAGTACACTCCATAATCATGTGACCAATTGTTATAGCTGTCTGCTGTAAAATTAATAAGTAGTTCAGATCTTGAAGAGTTAGAGGCAGAAAATGAAATTAGTTCCATAATTTTTCTTCATTGAACAGAGGTGAACAGCAATTTGAATTTTAGCAACATACGACATTCTTTTTTAGATAAAGGCTCAAAAATGAAAAACATTTGTCAACTTGATCTCCTTTTAGACATTAATATAAGCAAAAAAATACTCTTGTTATTGTTTTAGTAGGAGTTTTCATTTTTTTTACATCACCAAAGCTAAATTAACTTCTGTACATAAATTTGAACACAGAGCATCATTCTGTTCTTGCTCCAATGGAGTGAAAGTCATTTGATGGCTATAAGCTCAATGGCAGGTCATTAAAAACCTGTTTGTAGCCTTTAGTCATTCATATGTGTATCCACAAGTTAATGACACAGAGAACTACCTGGAGACCATGGTTTAAACTGCAACCGCTTACTCTGGCATGGAAGTGTAGGTTCCTTGAGGCAGCTCTGTGCTCTTTGTTCAGTATCTCTGCTCTACACATTGGTAAACATTTTTGATGCAACCCTAGGCTTAACTCCAATGATCCAGAAATCTTCCATTACTGTTACATGCTGAATTTTCACATGCCAAAATATCATACACTAGCTGTATGAAATGTAAATGTGTTGCTCTTTGACGGGAATATTTTAATCAACAATTTGCTTGAACTTTTATATCCTTAGGCAAGAGGAATTTTAAAATGTGTAATAAAAGATCAAAGGAAATGTTCAATGGTAGCTCTGGAATTAATAAATGTAAAATCGGTGAGGTATGTTAGAAGTTACACCCAGAGTAAGAAAAATTAATTTATGTCTATTCCAGTCATAAATATTCAGAATCCTATATTCACTTCTGACCGTTCGTCACTTGCATCTTCTATGTTCAGGCGAATTTCAGCGAATTTTGCCTTTTCATATGTCTGAAACTGTGCCCGATTTCTATGATCCCATCACCAGCATCCTAATTCTATCTGAAGTCAGTTTGTATCTTGAACTTCATAGCAGAATCCATTTAACAGGTTTCCTCGATGGTAGTTTTTATTCGTTCCTCCTCAAGCAGAGCATAGTCAGTTTTTCAGTCCTTTTAAATCACAGGCATTTTCGAGCCTAAAATAAAATACTAATAAATTATATTTAAACTTTTAATCCTATTGTTTATATGCCTCAGAAACTTCCTTGAATTTTATTTTTCCCTGTTGTTAGACGTAAGCCACTCATTCTAGTAATCCTCTTAGATTGGCATCCTCACTGGGGTCACCGTTTGTCATGTACACCCCTGTCTTTTCTATTTTTTCTTGCTTTAATCTTGTCTAACCACTCCCTATTGTTCTGGTTATTTAAATCCTTACATTCTCAATCTTTTTTGTTTCAGGACTCCTAAAACCTTTTGTTTATGAGATTTTACCTAACGATGTTTATAATTTTAGAAGTTAAAGATAAAAAATATTTGTTAATGAAATTATACAAAACAGTATTGACCTACTATATGTTTCATAAATAAAATTATAAAAATAAGAAATATTAAATACAAAAAAGTAGCAGAAGGAGTGTCAGTGTTTTATATTTGCAAACCTTCTTAATTTTGGGCTTCATAGCAGACAGATAGGAAAACCCATTTACTTCTACTTCTACATTTGATATGTTACAATCTGCTGTTTTTTTGAGTATATGAAGAAAATCAATTTTACACATAAATGCAGCAGGAAAAGAGAGAACCATGTATATTCCCTGAAATATTTTTGGCACCACTAGGGGTCTTCAAATTATACTTCAAATCTGCTTCTTCAAGTTTCTAGTTAAGACTCTTTATGACTTGGTACTTCCTTCTGAGTTGTTAAAAACATTAATGTATGCATTTTATGCGATCTCATAGAACAAATGTTTAATCTTTTTACTTCCTTATAACTTAGGCCTTGATTTTCTACATCGTAGATTATATTTCATTTATAGTTCCATGTGAAGCGGTAGACTACACCGCTTCAGTACCAAGTTTCTGTAGATTTCCAAGGTTCCATTTCAGTCCACGCTCAACTGTTAACTAGCTGTAGGGCCAGTTTCCTCACCTATTTGTGCCTTAAGTTGTTCATCTTTGTAAGATAAATAATAATAGTACTCACAGGATTGTTTTGAGTTATAAACTATTATATGTGTGTGCACAAATAAACACATTCAAATATATATAACTGAATTGCTTTTTCCTACTGTTATTACTTATTTTTTTTTCTATGTATGGTAAGGAAATTACAGCATGCTTTTCAGCAGTAAAACAACAACTACATTATCTTTTAATTTATATTTATAGCAATATTTTAAATATGAAAATCAGAAGCTATTATTCATAGCATGTGAGATTCAGAAGAGAGGCAGAGTTTTGAAAAATACCAATCTTGCAAAAATGTAAAAAAAAAAAAATTGAGTCCTTTCTGCACAATTACACACAATTAAGTGATCATCTCTTTTAGCTTAATCATAGTCAAATAGTTAATTTTAATGAGCCTTTCCTTAATGAGGTCTACACTTCCTATTCCCTCTGTCATTATGTGTCAGATTCCTAAGGTAATTAAGAAGTTGCCTTAAAAAGGAAAAATAATATTTAGGCAGAGTATGTACACATTTTAAAATATGTTTATTACACTAGACTGCAAAAAAATAAACTTTGAGAACAGCAAATAGCTACTCAAATATCTCACATAACTACGTGATTTCAAAAATATTATTTGGAAATTAAAATTTTGGAAATGAAATGTTATAACTTTACTACTATTTTGAAATGGTGTTGTAGATGTGTCCTCTGATTCCTCCCACACACACACACACACACACACATACACACCACACACACATCACTGTTCTTTACCCTATTTTATTTCCAGCAAGCCTACTCCATTTGAATTATATTCATGTACTCCAAAGTCTCTGTTCTCTGGTTAGACTTCAGCAATGAAAGCATCCTCCAGGATACTGGAGGAAGTGAGGCTGGGAAGGTAGGAGTACCTGCTACATTTTGCCCTTCCCTGCATAATCACCTGTTTAACTGCATTCCTCCATTAAATTACTGGCCAAACTAATCTCTCCTGAGTTCAGTAACTGTTTCTGATCCTTTATTCTTCAGACTCTCTGCTGTTACTTGTTCTGGAAAAATACATGTGATTATTTTTCTTTGCCTTCTAACCAATATGATAAAAAGAAGCAAATGGTACACGCTGAGATTTCCTAACATTTATTTCTTGTTGCATGAGATTCAGTTTCTAATACATTTAGCAACTCTTCAGGTTACACTTAGTAAAAGGAAAAAAATTAACAGGACTTTTAATAATTAAATATGTCAGGCACTGAACTAGATGTCGGGGGATACAAATTAGATGTTGTACCTGTATTTGAATAGCTCATGATTTTTAGGTTCTATTAATAGACTGATACTATCAAACTGTAGTACATGAAACACTTTGAAGCATAACGGACTTCAGAGTTCATCTATTCCAATATTTTACTTTTCTGGATAGAAAAGCTGACACCCAGAGAGTTGATTTTTACTCAATATGTGGTCTTTTCAGTAGTGTTTAATGCTAGTATTTTCTACATTTTACTAACGATAATCTCAGCAATTTTCGAACGTACAGATCCATATATTTTGTTTTCATTTTTATAATTTTGTTGAAATTTTACTTAAGAGCTTACAGAAACAAAGACTTAAAAGCTATAAAACCAACCAAAGAAAATATACAATGTTTATTTCACCATTGTTATGTAAAGAAGAAAATACATAATAGTACCTCCAAAGGAAAAAACTGATATGTTTTGTTTTTCTTGTGAGAAGTATTATAACTTGTTATGCTATGTTATGTTATCTCTATATAAATATAGAGATATATGTAGTAAATATCAATATTTCAATGAGAAAGAATGCTGCAAATTGGAAAATGATATGTATAACACATGCAATAAGCAATAGCTTAATATGTCAAACAATAGACAACTCTTCCTGAGGAAGCCCAGAAACAACGGAGATAAATAGCCTATCAGATTTACAAGGACTTACAGAAAGGATCATCTACAGTGTTCGAGAGTCTCTGTACACAAGATTTCATAACTATTGAAACACAAGAGAGAGAAACAGACCATCTTTTTCTCCGAAATTCATACACACAGAGATTGAGGAAGACTGTGACTTCACAAATAATACATTAGAAAATCTTTGTGTTTCAGTAATCTAGTTAGTATTTTTAGCAGAATATGAACAACTTGGTAATTAAACTCCTTTCACTGTCATAATATTCTTGCTGTTTACTAATATGGATATATCTTACTTTTTTTTTTTTTTTTGAGATGGAGTCTCATTCTGTCTGTTGCCCATGCTGGAGTGCAGTGGCGCAATCTCAGCTCACTGCAACCTCCTCCTCCCAAGTCAAAGCAATTCTTCTGCCTCAACCTCCTGAGTAGCTGGGATTATAGGCATGTGCCACCAAATAGAGCTAATTTTTGTATTTTTAGTAAAAAAAAGGAGTTTCACCATGTTAGCTAGGCTGGTCTTGAACTCCTGACCTCAAGTGATCCACCCGCGTTGGCCTCCCAAAGTGTTAGGCTTGCAGGCTGATATATCTTACTTTTTTTTCCCCCATTTATTTATTTTATTGCATTTTAGGTTTTGGGGTACATGTGAAGAAGATGCAAGATTGTTGCATAGGTACACACGTGGCAGTGTGTAAAGATGTCTTCCTTTGTAAAGTATCTGTTCATATCCTTTGCCCACTTTTGAATGGGTTTGTTTTTTTTCTTGTAAATCTGTTGTAGTTCTTTGTAGATTCTGGATATTAGCCCTTTGTCAAATGGGTAGATTGCAGAAATTTTTTCCCATTCTGTTGGTTGCTGGTTCACTCTAATGATTGTTTCTTTTGCTGTGCAGAAGCTCTGGAGTTTGATTAGATCCCATTTGTCTATTTTGGCTTTTGATGCCTTTGCTTTTGGTGTTTCAGTCATGAAGTCCTTGCCTATGCCTATGTCCTGAGTGATATTGCCTAGGTTTTCCTCTAGGGTTTGTATGGTGGTAGGCCTCATGTTTAAATCTTTAATCCACCTAGAGTTAATTTCTGTATCAGATGTAAGGAAGAGATCCAGTTTCAGCTTTCTGCATATGGCTAGCCAGTTTTCCCAACACCATTTATTAAATAGGAAATCCTTTTACCATTGCTTGTTTTTGTCAGGTTTGTCAAAGATCAGATGGTTGTAGATGTGTGGTGTTACTTCTGAGGACTCTGTTCTGTTCCGTTGGTCTATATCTCTGTTATGGTACCAGTACCGTGCTGTTTTGATTACTGTAGCATTGTACTATAGTTTGAAGTCAGGTAGCAGGATACTTCCAGCTTTCTTCTTTTGTCTTAGAATTATCTTGACTATGCGGCTATCTTTTGGTTCCATATGAAGTTTAAGGTGGTTTTTTTTCCAGTTCTGTGAAGAAAGTCAGTGGTAGCTTGATGGGGATAGAATTGAGTCTATAAATTACTTTGGGTAATATGACCATTTTCACAATATTAATTCTTCCTAACCATGAGCATGGAATGTTTTTTCATCTGTTTATGTCCTCTCTCATTTCCTTGAGCAGTGGTTTGTAGTTCTCCTTAAAGAGGTCCTTCATGTCCTTTGTTAGTTGTATTCCTAGGTATTTTATTCTCTTCACAGTAATTGTGAATGGGAGTTCACTCACAATTTGGCTCTCTGTTTGTCTGTTACTGGTGTATAGGAAAGCTTGTGATTTTTGCACATTGATTTTGTATCCTGAGACTGCTGAAGTTGCTTATTATCTTAAGGAGATTTTGGGCTGAGACAATGAGGTCTTCTAGATAAACAATCATGTCATCTACAAATAGAGACAATTTGACTTCCTTTTTTCCTAATTGAATGTGCTTTCTTTCTTTTTTTTTTTTTTTTTTTTTTTTCTTTCTTTTTTTTTTTTTTTTTTTTTTTGCCTGATTGCTCTGTAGAACTTCCAATACTATGTTGAATAGGAGTGGTGAGAGAGGGCATCTTTGTCTAGTGCCAGTTTTCAAAGCGTATGCTTCCAGTTTTTGCCCATTCAGTATGATATGGCTG
This sequence comes from Cebus imitator, assembly GCF_001604975.1. NCBI lineage: Eukaryota > Metazoa > Chordata > Mammalia > Primates > Cebidae > Cebus > Cebus imitator. The sequence continues at coordinate 1,093,531 of NW_016107857.1, forward strand.
TGGGTTTGTAGTAGATAGTTTTTATTATTTTGAGATCTGTTCCGTCAATACCTAGTTTATTGAGAATTTTTACATAAAGGGCTGTTGAATTTTGTGGAAGACCTTTTCTGTATCTGTTGAGATAATCATGTGGTTTTTGCCTTCGGTTCTGTTTGTGTGGTGGATTACATTGATAAATTTGTGTATGTTGAACCAGGCTTGCATCATGGGGATGAAGCCTACTTGATCATGATAGGTAAGGTTTTTGATGTGTTGTTACATTTTGTTTGCCAGTATTTTATTGAAGATTTTTGCATAGAGGTTCATCATGGATATTAGACTGAAATTTTCTTTTTTAGTCGTGTCTCTCCCAGGTTTTGGTATCAGGATGATGTTTGTCTCATAGAATGAGTTGGGGAGTATTCCCTCTTTTTGTATTGTTTGAAATAGTTTCAGAAGGAATGGTACCAGCTCCTCTTTGTACATTTGGTAGAATTCGGCTGTGAACCCATCTGGTCCTGGACTTTTATTGATCAGTAGGCTATTAATTGCTGACTTAAATATGCACCCAATACAGGAGCACCCAAATACATAAAGCAAGTTCTTAACAGCCTACAAAGAGACCCACACAATAATAGTGGGAGACTTTAACACTCCACTGTCAATATTAGACAGATTGATGAGACAGAAAATTAACAAGGATATTCAGGACTTGAACTCAGATCTTGACCAAGCAGACATAATAGCCATCTACAGAACTCTCCACCCCAAATCCACAGAATATACATTCTTCTCAGCACCACATTGCACTTATTTTGAAATTGGCCACATAATTGGCAGTAAAACACTCCTAAGCAAATGCAAAAGAACAGAAAGCATATTAGTCTCTCAGACCGCAGTGTCATCAAATTAAAACTCAGGCTTAAGAAACTCACTCAAAACTGCACAACTACATGGAAACTGAACAGCCTGCTCCTGAATGACATGTGGATAAATAATTAAATGACGGCAGAAATAAAGATGTTCTTCAAAACCAATGAGAACAAAGATACAACGTACCAGAATCTCTGGGACACATTTAAAGCAGTGTCTAGAGGGAAATTTATAGCACTAAATGCACATGAAAATCAAGGAAAGATCTAAAATTGACACCCTGTGATCAAAATTAAAAGAACTAGAGGAGCAAGATCAAAAAAACTCAAAGCCTAACGGAAGACAAGAAATACCTAAGATCAGAGCAGAACCGAAGGAGATAGAGACACAAAAATCCTTCAAAAAAAATCAATAAATCAAGGAGCTGTTTTTTTTTTAAAGAAGATCAACAAAGTAGATCACTTGCCAGACTAATAAAAAAGAAAGGAGACAAAAATAAAATAGATGAAATAAAAAATAATAAAGGAGATATCACCACTGATCCCACAGAAATACAAACTACTATCAGATATTACTACAAACAACTCTATGCACATAAACCAGTAAATCTAGAAAAAATGGATGAATTCCTGGACACTTACACCCTCCCAAGACTAAACCAGGAAGAAGTTGAATCCCTGAATAGACTATTTCAGAGTTTCTATCTAGCAAATCACTTTCTACCTTAAAAATGTTCACAAAAAAAGGCAATGCATCAACAAAAAGTGGCATTATGAGATTCCCAGTTTAACTACTTGGGGAGAACATAGCACTTATGTAGTATTCAAGCCGAAAAGCATAATCTCAATCTATCCATGAGGAAACATCAAGGAAATGCACATTGAAGATTGTTCTATAAAATATCTGGCTTGTATTTTTTAATGAAATTACCGGTAGGCCAAGGAGTTCTTTATTAAAGGAGGCTAAAGAGACTTAACAATGTATACCTATATGACAAGCCTGCACATTCTGCACATGTATCCCAGAACTTAAAGTAAAATTTTTAAAAAGAGCCATAACAATTATCTGAACTGGGTATTATTGGCGCCATAGATGCAATTGGAATACCACCTATAGACAAGGTAACAGGGATGTTTGGTGTTAAATTCTCTGTAGTCAATTACTGTGCTGTGATTGTGCAAATAAATACCCTCCTTCATAAGAAATGTATACAGAAGTATTAAAGGATAAGCAGTCTGGTTTCCTTATGCATGTAACCTATTCTGAAAAGATTCAAAAAAATATAATGTATGTAACGTACAGCTAACTGATTGTTCAATGAAAGAAATGTTCATTATATATAACTTGATGGTTTATAGTCACAGTTATAATTTTACTTTAAATTTGGAATACATTGAAAGTATAGAGTATTCTGGAAATATTAAATCTGAATACATAAATGTTAAATATGCAAATGAAAATTTTTTTTCCTCTGAAACTGAGTCTTGCTGTGTCACCCAGGCTGGAGTGCAATGGCGCAATCTACGTTCACTGCAATCTCCACCTCCTGAGTTCAAGCAGTTCTCCTGCCTCAGCCTCCCAGGTAGGATTACAGACACCTGCCATCACACCCAGCTAATTTTTGTATTTTTAGTAGAGACAGGGTTTCACCATGTTGGCCAGGCTGGTTTCGAACTCCTGACCTCAGGTGATACACCTGCCTTGGCCACCCAAAGTGCTGGGATTACAGGCATGAGCCACTGTGCCCAGCAAAATGGAATTTTAAGAAACACGCACACCTTATATGGCCACCATCCAGAACAATAAATCTAACAGTGCCTCAGAAATCTCCCTGCTGTCTCTACTCAGTTATTATCTCCAAAGGTAAACATTATTTGACCTCTAGATTAATTTTATCTATGTCTGTGTCTCATCTGAATAGAATTATGCTACGATTGCCCTTTTATATATGGCTTTATTCCCTAAGCATTATTTCTGTGAGATTCCTTCATGTCACTACTTATATCAATTGCCTGTTCATTTTCATTGCTCTGTAAAACTATGTTGTTTGAATAAGCAATTATGTATTTATTCATTCTGCAATTGGTGGGCATTGCAGTTTGGGGAATCTTGAAAAAGTTTGCCAAGAAAATTGATGTATTTTAGTGAAGATTTATACATTTTTATTAGATATATTACTAAAAATGGAATTTCTGCACCTACATATGACAAATTCAGATTAATTGGAAACCTCCCAACACTTTTCCAAACCTCACTGCATTCATTAAAATTTCTACCAACGAACAGTGTATCAGAGTTCCAGCTCTTTCAAATCTTCTCAATATACTTTAAAACGTATTTTAATTTTAGCTGTTATAAAAAGCATGGCTATCTTTTAATTTTATAATTAAAACATCTTAAACTGATTTTCTTTTAAGTCCCAGGATACATGTGCAGGACCTGCAGTTTTTGACATAGGTAACCTGTGCCGTAGTGGTTTACCGCCCCTGTCTTTTTTGCTGCCTGACTCTTTTCTGAAGGAGCTACAGCATTTTGCGTTACTACTAGCAGTGTATAAGTTTCCAGTGTATCCAAATCTTTGCTAACACTTGTCCCTATTTTTTGTCTTGATTTATAGACATCCAAGTAGTTTTTATTTGCAATTCTGTGATGACTAATGATGATGAACATGTTTTCATGAATTTATTGGCCATTTACATGCCTTCTTTGGAAAAAATGTCTATTTAGATTTTTGCCCATTTTTAATATTTTTTATTCCCCAGTATCAGTTCTTTAAATGTTAGATATTGGTTTTTTATCAGACACTTAATTTTCATGTTTCCTTCTAGTCTGTGGGTTGTCTCTCCACTTTCTTCATGGTGTCCACAGACTTGCAAACATTTTTAATTTTAATAAAGGCCAATTTACCTACATTTTATTTATTTATTTATTTATTTATTTATTTAGAAAAGGAGTCTTGCTCTATTGCCCAGGCTTGAGTGCAGTGGCACAATCTCGGCTCACTGCAACCTCCGCCTTCTGGGTTCAAGCAATTCTCCTGCCTCAGCCTTTTGGGTAGCTGGGACTATAGGCATGTGCCACCATGCCCAGCTAATTTTTGTGTTTCTTAGTAGAGACGGGGTTTTGCCACGTTTTCCAGCCTGGTCTGAAACTCCTGACATCAGGTGATCTGCCCACCTCAGCCTCCCAATATGCTGGGATTACAGGTGTGAGCCACCATGCCCAGCCTTTATTTTTTGCTTCTGTTTTTTAGCTGTTATATGTAAGAAGCCTTTATCTAAATCAAAGTCACAAGGACTTAATCTTATCTTTTATTTGAAAAGCTTAAAAAATAGTTTATACATTTAGTTCTGTGATTCCCTTTGAGTTAAGATTTACATTGTAAGGAAAGAGTCCAACTTCATTCCTTTGTCTCTGGGCATCTAGTCCTTCCAGCTCTAGGTGTTGAAAATACTGTTTTTCTCCATTGAATTGTCCTGAAACCCTTGTTAAAAATCAATTGACCACAAATGTAAGGGTTTATTTGTGATATTAGTACCATAGAGTCTTAATTCTGTAGCTTCATAATAAATTTTGAAATTGTGAATTATTTTGTTCTTCTTGATGCAATTATAAATGAAGTAGTCTTAATTTCATTTTTGGACTGTTAATTGCTTTCATATAGAAATGTAATTAGTTCTTATAATAATCTTGTACATTTTAACCTTGTTAAACTCATTTATTAGTTACAATAGGTTTTTAGTGGAATCCTTAAGAGTTTATACAAGAGCATATGAGATGCAAATAGAGATAATTTAACTTCTTCCTTTCTAATTGGAATGCCTTCAATTTCATTTTCTTTCCTAATAATCTTGGCTAGAACCTTGAGTATTCAACAAGTATAATGTTGAATAGAAGTAGCAAATCTGGCATCTTGGCATTCTTTCAGGCAATTTCTGTTGTATGCTTCTTTTCCCATGTGATTTGTCACATTTTTTAAAATTCAGATTCATAAATTTTTGTTGAAAATTGAACATTTTGGATTAAGTATTTTATTAACTCTGAATATTTTCCATTCTTTATTTACGGAGCTTATATTGTTGCTGCTATTGTTTGTTGCTGATTTAGTGACTCAGCTTGACTGTTTCAGTAATGTATTTCCCATGCAGTGTGAAGGGTCTGATGCTGCTGCTTAGCGGTTGCAGTCCTAGGCGTGTCCACAGACCCTGGGATGACAGTGGTTTTAACTCTTTCATTGTTGCTTTCCCTCATTTCTCTTGCTATCATACCAATTTCTTAGACTCCATTTATCTTCAGACAGTTGCGTTACTGTACAATCTGGAGCAGAATTTGCTTCACAGTCTGATCCAACTAAATCTGCGTCCCTTTGCCTGGGTAGTTTCGAGGTTATATTTTGAAGTTTGTTTGATCCCAAGAGAGCTCCTTTTGGCTCTTCCATATCTTGAGTTTTCTTGGTAAACTAACTTCCTGGCATACGATTAGCTTATTGTTCTGATGACACTATCATCCTCCTCTAAATAAGTTACCACCATATCTCAATTGTTTTTAAAAGTGTTCTTTGGCGTAAACTACTTCACATGCTGTTATCAGCAAAGCCAGTTCCTACTAGGAGAACTCTGAAGCTCTCCGCTGTGTGGCCTCCCTCCTTGGTCATAGTATCTGAGCCACTGCTCTAGAACTCAGAAGTAATCTCTCTTGGAGTAACACTCCTTCTTTATGAGATGGGAGTTGGCTGACTATGGTAGAGTCTGTTTTTAGCTTGCCTCTCCTGACATGGAAACTTCAACCTTCTGACAAGTTTGGGTAAAAATGATCAAGTATCAGTATTCTCAGTCTGCCATGTCTGGGGTACATTTTTTATTTAAGTGCTGGGTGGAGAACAGGAGCTCCCAAACTCCCCAGCCTCATTTGACTGGATATATGTGTCTTCAACAAACAGCTGTACAGAAAGAAATGTTGCATCCCTTGACCAAGGGCAAGATAAGAGAGACCTATTATCTTGGCTGTAATTGCCTGGAGTGAAGCTTTCGTTGTGTTGACCTGGAAGGGAATAGGAGAGTAAATTGCGGCTTAGTTGCTGCAGGTTCTAGCTCTTTTATTTTTTCTGATAATTAGTAGATTAAATGAATAAATGTTCCTTTATTTGCTGCCCTTAGGACAATTTCCAATCTCTCTCTCACTACATGTTACTGTGTGTGTGTGTGTGTGTGTGTGTGTGTGTGTGTGTGTGTGTGGTGTAATTATTTAATAATTTCGACCAATAACATTTATTTCACTGAAGAGTGGGTCAGTAGAGCTCTTCCTATCCTTTTTCTGGAAATGAGTCTATTATAAGATAAATAATTTAAATAGCACAATCATTAAAAATCTTTATTTGGGAAGCCTCAAACATACACATACATATACATATACATATACATATACATATACATATACATATACATATACATGCCAAGGTTTATATCTAGTTCTTGCAAATTTTTAACTAATACTTACTTTCCACTTCTCAAATGTAAATATTACATTCTACCATTTTGTGAAAAAAGAATTTCAAGTACAACTTTTGTAGGAGCTGATTCACAGTAATATACATTTGACAAAAATTTATTTAATTGTATACATAAATCATTCAATAATGTTTATATAAATATAGGGGGTTAAATTGATTTATTTACTTAACTCACTTTCTCTAGCTATATATATTTATACTTAGTTTATGTTATTTAAGTACAATATACTGTAACATAAAGTTCTACCTTTGGTTTCTTATATAACATCCCAAATTTTATTCAGGAAAAATCTTCTGATAAGCAATGATAAAATAAAAATTTTAAACAGAAAGATACTTCAAGTTTTCTCCCACTCTGTAGCTCTATTCATTCTTGCCATGTCTCTCAGTTCTGCAAATTCACATTTGTGTGAATATACTCATAATATTTGATGCTGTTATTGCCATTTTTATTGGGAGGTCTTGAGAGTTATTATTACTGTATGATGTGGTTTGGCTGTGTCCCCACCCAGAATCTCATCTCAAATTATAATTCCCATAATCTCCACGTACTAATGGCAGGAAGAGGAGAAGTTTATTATATCATGGGGCCGTTTCCCCCATGCTGTTCTCATGATAATGAGTGAGTCTCAGGAGATCTGATGGTTTTATAAGCACCTGGAATTTCCCCTGTTTTCACTCACTCTGTCCTGCTGTCCGGTACAAAGGTGCCTGCTTCTCCTTGGCCTTCCACCAGGATTATAAGTTTCCTAAGCCTCCCAAGCAATGCGAACTATGAGTCAATTAAACCTCTTTTCTTTATAAATTACGCAGTCTTGGGGTTTTTCTTCATAGCAGCATGAGAACAAACTACTACACTATATTTTCATCAACAAATTTGAAGATTCATTGTAAATTAAACACTTTATAATGTATAAAAAAATTATAACTTCAATAAAAATTTATAAAAATCATCTCAAAACTGAAGGTTAATGGTTAATCCATAAAAGCCCTTTTTCTTTATTCTCAATTCTTTTGTTTGTATTATATTTTTATCTTGAAAAAAGTAATTTTTTCACCTATTCAACTGTATGTTCTACTAGGGGGAAGAGGATTTTTGCCCGTGATTCCCTGCAGAAAAGGAAAACTTACTAGTTGATATTTATACTGAAAATTAATTTTCCATTGTACCATATGATTAATCGTTCTGTAAAATAGCATCATTTCCATGGCTCTCGGTAAGAAACGTTACTCTTTACCAATTTCATGTCACATTCAAATCAAAGTGCTGCTATATTCACAAGAACTGGCAATTGTTATAACTGAGAAATGACTATAAAATGTCAGGGAAAAATATAGAGACATGGAAAATTATAAAATATGAAAAAAAAACACCCTAAGTATAATGAATTAGATCTTGCACACAGGTCAATCAGTTTTTTTTTTTTAATTTTAATACCCTTTAGTGCTTCACAGTATATAGAAAAGCCTATATCATGATATGTTTTGGTGGGTAAATAGCAGCATTCATGAACTAATGCTGTCAGTGTTATTGTATGTGCTTACACAGAATATATCATGATGTTATGCAACAAGAGACTGACTTTCATTACAGGATATGACTAAAAGTGACTTGGGCCATTAAATAAACTGTAAACCAAGCCCTTTGATCCAACCAGGCACAGGAAATATGACAGGCCAGGCAATTTCTTCCAGGGGAATAATTTATTCTAACAGTAAAAGTCCTACTTAGCTTATATAACCTTCAAACTCCAATCTACTCAACGAGAATGCTGCCGTTATTTGATAAATTTTAAATTGGTAAACAGGCTGGTCTATGTATGTATTTTCAAAGGTACCTTCTCAATTAGAGTTTGTAATCCCAGAATGCTTATTTCAGTTCTCTCAAGGCTGTCTGCGTTTTAACTGAATTAATTGCTTTTGGTAGCTGGTGCATAAAAAGAAGCCTTATATTTTAGAAATTGTAGGCATAAAAGAAAAGACAGACATGGTACTGAGGATTAAAATTATTTACTGTGATATTGTTAGCAGTAAATAAACAGGAATACATTTAAACTTTTTCTCACCTATTCAAAGTAATAGAGGATTCTGAAGTGCAACTAAAAATGTTTTTTCAATTAAAAAAGACTTCAAGATTTTTATGTTTTAGTTATATCTAAGAACTTACTTATCAGGAATAATTAATACTCTAAAGCATTGTGTTAGAGAGAGTGACCTCATTTAGTTAATGTTATTTAAAATAAAACAAGGCAATTTGATGATTAAAACTTTAGCTGATCCATCCATACATCAAATAGAAGTCTTGAAATATTTTTACTGTTAATTTTTTATAACATCTTTATCATTGAGAAGAATATGAAGACCATCTGATTCAACCTTATGCAAAGCTCAATTTTTTTTCTGCAGTGTCCTCAGAGAAGAAAAGGAATTATTTCACCAAATCTTATCTTGTTCTCATTGATTCAAGCACTGGCCTTTGGGGTAAGACAGAATAAGCCAAGCTCCCTTTCAAAATATTGAGGAAAATGCACTAATTATAGCAAAATAGACACAGGTTGTGCATATCAATTTAAAAAAGAATTTATGTTAAATCTATGTAAGAATGGCTTGTTTTAAACTACATATGTTGCACCATTTTCAAAAGTGTATTATTATATATAACCAAATACATCTGCCAATTGCAAATAATTTATTAAATATGGTGTTCAAACCCAGGTGGGATTTGTAACACTCTATTTATCCAAAAACAATGGCTGGGCTCAGTGGCTCACACTTGTAATCCCAGCACTTTCGGGGGTCAAGGTAGGCAGATCATTTGAGGTCAGGAGCTTGATGCCAGCCAGAGCAACATGGTGAAACCCCATCGCTGTTATAAATACCAAGAATTATCTGGGTGTGGTGGTATGTGCCTGTGATCTCAGCTACTTGGAAGGCTGAGACAAGGGAACTGCTTGAACTTGGGAGGCAGAGATTGCAATGAGCCGAGATCACACCATTGCCCTGTAGCCTGGGAGACAGTGAGACTAAATCTCCAAAAAAAAAAAAATAAAAGATTCCACGTGATTAAAAACGTTCCACATGATTAAAATGACTTTTTCTCCTACCTTAAACAATATATCCAAGTGTGGTTTTCCATTTGCTTTGTGCATCACCTGTATATGAATCTCTAAATTCCCTGCCTCACTCCTTTCTGAAAGTCACTGCAGATGTTACCTGTGATTGTCAGCGATGTCCTTCTCATTTTCAGTTCTGTTCCACTTCTCTCACCCACTCTCAGCGTTTCCTGAAACTTTCTTAGCATCCTTATCTGCTCACTCTGACAGTCACAGATAGATGATGAAGATTCTTATCCATATTACTGAAGCATGCTTAGTTTCTGTACACATTTAGAAAATTAAATTCTCAATCATGATTTCATGAAGCTTTAACTTCTTCAACTTACTTTTTAATTTTTTTCTTTCCTTGTTAGAAAAATATATTTCACACCTAGTATGATAATATTCTAAGAATATCTTTAGAGAATAATAATAATAACAAGGAGAGCCACAGAGCCCACTGTCAGCTTTATCAGTTCTCACTCTGAAGTTGTCCAGCACCAGCAAAATATTGGGCTCTTACAACGTCTGAGAAATTGCAATAGCAAATTACTTCCTAGTCTCAAATCACTCAGCAGCAACTTCAAAATTCCAAAGAGCCATCATAGTATTTGCTACAGAACTGTATATTTTTATTCAAGTAAACATAAAACTCCAAACTGTTCCTCACACCTAATATTTATGTAGGCAAGTGAAACAAACAGCCATACTATTATCCATTAAAGAGTAGCTACTGAGCTGCTGAACATCCACAGGGGCCTTTCCAAGTTTTTCTTTTTTTTTTTTAAAGTGTCCCACTTTTGTTCCAAGTTTTCTGGATATAATTCCATAGATTTAAATCCATCATACAAAAACAAAAACAAGGAAAAAGGAAGTCAAAATCAGAGGCAGGCATTTGTGAAGCCAAATGTGAAAAGTTTGACACATCGAATATAAGAATATATGAGTCTTTGGGAACTTGCAGGGTTAATTAAGGGAAGGGTTGAGAAATGCACAGTAATATGAATTCAAAAGACGATTTTAAACAGAAAGTCAGGCAGTGAGGATGGGAAAGCTTTAGGAAAGATCTAGGTCATGAAATAGATGGGACCAACAGGAGCTGAAGGAATTCAAAGAGCTGCTGGGCTTGAACTTCCAAGTAACCTAAGAGGCAAGAACCTCCACTCTGTGAAACTGGCTGAAAGAAGATGAAAGGTTTGAGGGGAGTTTGAGAAAAAGTAATTGGCACTCCAGAAGACGTGAAAAGAAGCCAATTAAGGATAAATAAAAAGATTGCTGAGTAGGGCTGAATATCCAGCCAAGGTTGGAAATCATAAATTTTGATGAGGCAATTAACACTGTTATGTGATTTCTCTGTATTAAGCCTTGACTGCCCAGGGGCGGGGGACATTAACCTGATGAAGGGGCATTCAGGGATAATGAGAGAATGCAAAAGGGGAAGGATGAGAGGCTGCTTTAAGGTACACTATTAGTGTCTAAGTTGTTCTTCATGCAATTTCGAGGGTCCTTACACTAATATTAATAACTATGATTTTTTAAAAGTGTCCACTATATGTTAGGCTTATGTTTCACATGTAAAGCGTTAGTTAACAGTTAACATCCCTCTTCTTTTTTCTCCCTCTCCCGTTTTTTTTCTTTTTTTGGACACAGAGTCTCGCTCTGTCACCCGGAGTGCAGTGGCACTGTCTTGGCTCACGGCAACCTCTGCCTCCTGGGTTCAAGTGATTCTTCTGCCTCAGCGTCCCGAGCAGCTAGGAATACAGATGCATGCCACCACGCCCTGCTAATTTCTATATTTTCAGTAGAGATAGGGTTTCACGGTGTTGGCCAGGCTGGTCTCCAGCTCCTGACCTCGTGATCCGCCCACCTTGGCCTCCCAAAGTGCTAGGATTACAGGTGTGAGACGCTGTGCTCAGCCAACGCCCTCTTTTCAAATTGGCTACTCAGAGCTTGAAAAGGTTGATCAACATTCCAATGTGACACAGTCACAATTATTATGTCCTGACTCAACTACAAGCTTGTTTACTTTATGTTCTTTTGCTCTTCTGTAGGCTTTATTAGTTGACAGTCTCAAGATTTGACTTTAACATTCAGGACATACAATGAAATGAGAGGATGCCTTCTTATACAAGTGTATTCAGTTTGTGACAGTTTAGCTACACAATTCTGATATGTACACTTCCTTGAATGTATTTTATTCTTTAGTATGAAACTTTAAAAACTGAATGAGAACACTGAGGTTGAGTAAATCTGCCTAAGAAGTTCTGAAACAAATCAGAAGATCATTTTTATTGGCAAATATGATATATAACAATATTTTGCCTGTATTACCAAATCTTCTCCAAGGTTTCACTTTGTACTAAGTACATTATTTGGGGTGAAACAGTTTATTTCTAGGGTCTCAGATTACTTCATCTGTAATCCATTTGTTTTGTGCTGCTATAACAGAATACCAAGGACTGAGCAATTTATATACTTACAGAGATAATAAATGTCCTTGGCCCACAATTCTGGAGGCAGGGAGGTAGCTGCTGGGCACCTAGTGAAGGTCTTCTTGTTGTATCTTCCCACAGTGGAAGGCAAGAGAGTGAGAGAGAGAAAGGGAGCCAAACTCATCCTTTTATCAAGAACTAACCCTCTCTCATGATAATCCACTTATGGAGGTGAAGTCTTCAGGACCTAATCACCTTTTAAAGGTTCTACTTCAACACTGTTGCACTGGAGACTAATTTTCCAATATGTAAACTTTGGGGGAGGCATTCAAACCATAGCATTGCTGTACTCTCAGATTACCTATCTGTAGAATAAATTTAGAATTTAATTATAAGGAGTCTTTTTTTTATTTACTTGCATTTGAATTTCAGGAGTACATGTGTAGGTTTGCTACATAGGTAAACTTGTGTCATGGGGGTTTGCTGTACAGATTATTTCATCACCCAGATGTTAACCCCGGTACCCATTAGTAATTTTTTTTTCATTTTTTTCATTATTATACTTTAAGTTCTGGAATATATGTGCAGAACGTGCAGGTTTGTTACACCTGTGCCATGGTAGTTTGCTGCACCCATCAACCCATCATCTACATTAGTTATTTCTCCTAATGCTATCCCTCCCCTGGCACCCCACCGCCTGACAGGCAATGTTGTGTGATGTCCCTTCCCTGTGTCCATGTGTTCTCATTGTTCAACTCCCATTTATGAGTGAGAATATGGGATGTTTGGTTTTCTGTTCCTGTTAGTTTGCTGAGACTGATGATTTCCAACTTCATCCATGTCCCTGCAAAGGATATGAACTCATTCTTTTTTATGGCTGTGTAGTATTCCATGCTGTATATGTGCCACATTTTCTTTATGTGTCTGTCATTGATGGGCATTTGGGTTAGTTCCAAGCCTCTGCTATTGTGAACACTGATGCAATAAACATACATTTTCATGTTCCTATTAGTAATTTTTTCTTATCCTCTCCCTCCTCCCACCTTCTACTCTCTGAAAAGCCTTAGTATGTGTTGTTCCCCTCTATGTGTCCATGTGTTCTCATCATTTAGCTCCCACTTATAAGTAAGAAGATGCAGTATTTGGCTTACTGTTCCTGTATTAGTTTACTAAGAATAATGGCCCCTAACTCCATCCATGTCCTGCAAAAAACATTATTTCATTCTTTTTTATGGCTGCATAGTATTCCATGATGTATGTGTACCAATTTGTGTGGCATAGTTCTAATCCATCTATTTAAGTTTTTCTTTGTTGTTCCTTTCCTTCCATTTTGATTTGAGGTATGTAAAGTTTGGATAAGAGCATGCTTGAGCTTTATGATATATTCAAGGATAAAGTATTATTACAGGAATTAGTTCTGGGAACTAATTCTATTACATATATTAAAACACAGTCACGGAGACTTTCAAAAATAAAATGTGGATTTTAAAAGAAAGTTCAGTAAAGACCTAATCTATTCATTTAAGTTGAACTGAATCAATGATAGTACTTTCAGATAAAAAAAAAAAATTCAAAGCTACTAAGGAGAGATGCTGTTCACAAGGATTTCTTGCAGTGTGAAAAACTGACTACTGTCATAGGGGCAGGGGAACTATTTCAGTAGGGGGAGTTCTCTGACTGTAGAAGCGTCAAAAGTTTCAAGCATTAGGCAAAAAAGGGGTGGGGGTTTATTTTATAGGGGTGAGTACATAAGCCTAAAATCCTTTTTGGGGAAGTGGAAAGAAAGGGCAGTGTGAAGAGATGGTGGTTCTGGGGATGTTTACCCTAAAGCCAGCCATTTTCCAGAAGAGGCTGTTGAGAAGGGGTTGTAAGATGGGCCACAGGTTCAGGAACTTAGAAGACAGATAATAACTTAATCAAAGTTTGCTTAGTAAGCATATGTGCCAGCTGATCAATGGGAACAAGCAGTTCAGCTTACCATTTATGAAAGAAAGAGTGAAAATTTAGAGGGACTTTGTCTGAACTTGCCATAGGGAAACAAAGGGCACATCCATCTTAATAAGTCCTGTAAGGAAAAGTGCTTGTTAGAAATAAGCTATTTTCCAGTATGTGAGGGTTGGGAGATTTCTTAATCTCGGCTGTTTTTCAGGATCACTGGGCTGAGGTAGAAGTCAAAGTTTTCGGAACTGTGCTGTATTTAGTACACATTTAAAAAGTTTCATTGAAAGAATATAATCACAATATATAGGGAAACTCTAAAAATATATGTTTATTATTTAATTATGTGTAGTGACTCAATAGGAAACTCACATTCAGCATGTTTTTTAATATAACAATGACAATGATGTGAAATGCCTTAGTGCATCCAAGTATATAGGTATACTTGGTATATAGGTACTAGAATTTTCAGTATAAAATGAGCTCTATATTCAGAAAAAATAAATATAATTAGAATCCAGTTTTTTATGTTGACTAAAACATTTGTATTAAAAACAATTAGAAAAATGTACCCCAGCTGTATATTTTTCTACAGCGTTACACAACCTGAAAATAATTTGTATCTCTAATTTAAAGGAGTAAAAAGAAAGTCATCTAGAAGAACAGATTTGAACTTGTATTTTTAAAAAGATGTATATATTTTTAATTATATATTTCAATAATTATGCTCTATAATGTCCATCTACATAAGATCTATTTACACCTGTTTCTCAGAAGTGATTAAATAATTTTATACAGACATTCTTTCCTATTATTTTAAAGCTGAATTAATATAAAAATGTACAGTGGTGACAAGAAGCTCATTCATATTCATATCGTGTAGTTCTCATGTCTAGCATCTGTTTTCATGTTTTCTTTGCTTTTGTAGCTCCGGTTTTCTTAATAAATTGACATTTTACTTCTGCATTTATAAAGTAATTTCTAGTTCTGATCATCCTGTCAAATGTGGTCAATATGTTACTGACCCATTCAGCAATGTTACATTCACAATTCTTCCTTGAGAAACCTGATGCTGGGTCTCTCGCCTCAAGATCCTGAAAATATCATGAAATATAGAGGATAAACAAAGTGGATCTACTGTGTGATTATATTGATTCCACTTACTATCTCCTGGAGTGTATGAATCTGTGTCATCAACTTTTAAAGCAAAATAAAATGTATTCGTTTAGAAAAACCTAATGCCTATAAAGAGAAATATCAAAGGGAGATATTTAGCATATAATTACATTTGTTAAGCTCCAATATTGCTTTACTGTGTTTTTAACTGTAACAGAAGAGATTTTTCAATTATCAATTTTTATGCTAACCATTCTTTAAATTAACTGTATGAGACGTGAATAATCAGTTTTATTAAAACATGGGAATATTGAGGGTGGGAGGGATTAATTAACTTTAGTGACAGTGCACACTCTGGAGTCATAGTAGGAACTGAAATGTGGAGCTCTTCCATACATGAAACACGTACTTTACCATTTTTCTTTCTCTACATTGTAGCTTCAAATAGATTTATCAGCTAATAAATTTAGTAATATCCACAGTAATATACAGGCATACATCATTTTATTTCAATTTGCTTTCTTTTGCTTTAGAGATGTTACATGTTTTGCAATGTTATAATGTTATTAACATTCCAGTTAGACTTTTCAGTTATTTTTAAATGAATTATCATAGACTGTAGTCACCTTGTTGTACTGTCAAATACCAGATCTTATTCGTTCTGTCTAACCATACCCTCTTCCACCCTCTCCTCACCACCCTTCCCAGCCTCTACTTACCATCCTTCTGCTCTCTATCTCCATGAATTTAATTATTTTAATTTTTAGCTCTAGCAAATGAGTGAGAACACTGAAAGTTTGTCTTTCTGTACTTGGTTTATTTCACTTAACATAATGTCCGTCATTTCCATCCATATTGTTGCAAATGACAGCATCTCATCATGGCTGGACAGTACTCCATTTTGAATATGTACGTTTTCTTAATCCATTCTTCTGTTGATGACCCCTACGTTGCTTCGAAATCTTGACTCCTGTAATGAACAGGGAAGTATGGATGTATCTTTGCTATACAAATTTCATTTCTTTTGGGTCTGTACATAGCAGTAACATACTAAATCATGTGGTGGTTCTATTTTTAGTTTTTAGAAAAACCTCCACACTGTTCTCCACAGCAGCTGTACTAATTTATATTTCTACCAACAGTGTACAAGTATTCCCTCTTCTCTACATCCTCACCTGACTTTTGGATAAAAGCCATTTTAACTAGGCTGAGATGATATCTCATGGTAGTTTTGATTTGCATTTCTCTGACAATCAGTGATGTTGAGCACATTTTCATATGCCTTTTTGCCATTTGTCTTTTCTTCTTTTGAGAAATGTCTATTCAGATGTTTTGCCTAGATTTTAATTGAATTATTACACTATTTCCTATTGATGTATTTGAGCTCCTTATACTTTCTGGTTATACATCCCTTGTCAGAGGGATAGTTTGCAAATATTTTCTTCCATACTGTGGATTAGCTCTTCACTTTATCAATTGCTTCCTTTGTTGTGTAGAAGCTTTTCTTTAATTGTACTTTAGGTTCTGGGGTACATGTGCAGATCACGCAAGATTGTGGCATAGGGACATATATGGCAAAGTGGCTGCGCAGAAGCTTTTTAACTTGATGTGATGACATTTGTCTGTTTTTGTTTTGGTTCCCTGTGATTGCAGAGTATTAACTCAAGAAATATTTGTCCAGACTCATGTCCTGGAGAGTTTTCACAATGTTTTCTTGCAGCAGTTTGATAGTTTGAGGTCTTAGGTGTAAGTCTTTTTTCATTTTGATTTGATCTTTGTATATGGCAAAAGATAGGGGTCTAGGCCCACGGTGGACTTCAAATTAAACTGTGAAGTTATATTAATAGTAACCAAAATAGCATAGTACTGGCATAAAAGCAGACACCTAGACCAATGGAACATCATAGAGAACCCAGAAACAAATCCACACATGTAGAGTGAACTTATTTTTGACAAAGGTGCCAAGAACACGCATTAGGGAAAGAACAATCTCTTCAATAAATGGTGCTGGGAAATGTATATTCATATGCAGAAGAATAAAACTAGACCCCTATATTGCTTTTTCTGGCGGGGGAGAGTTGTTTGTTTGTTTGGTTTTTAAGAGGGAGTCTTGCTCTGTCTCCCAGGCTGGAGTGCAGTGGTGCAATCTGGGCTCACCACAACTTCCACCTCCCGGGTTCAAGGGAATTCTCCTGCCTCAGCCTCCGGAGTAGCTGGGATTACAGGCATGTGCCACCATGCCCAGCTAATTTTGTATTTTTAGTAGAGACAGGGTTTCTCCACGTTGGTCAGGCTGGTCTTGAACTCCCGGTCTTGGTCTTCCCTCCTCAGCCTCACAAAGCGTTGGGATTACAGGCATGAGCCACCGTGGGCCTAGACCCCTATCTTTTGCCAGATTTCTCCAGTTTTGTTCTTTTTGCTCAAGATGTCTTTGGCTTTCTGGATCTTAAATTCCTACAAATTTTAGGATTCTTTTCCTCTGAAGAATGTCATTGGTATTTTGGAAGGGATTGCATTGAATCTGTGGATTGCCTTAAGGAGTATGGACATTTTGACAAATTTGACTCTTCCAATTCATGAACATAAAATATTTTTCCAGGTTTTTTTTTGTGTCCTCTTCAACTTCTTCCATCAATATTTGATAGTTTACATTGTAGAGATCTTTCACTTTTTTGTTTAAGTAAATTCCCAGGTATTTTATTTTGTTTGTAGCTGTTGTAAATGCAATTGCTTTCTTGATTTCTTCTTCAGATTGCTCCTGTTGACATATAGAAATATTCCTGATTTTTGCATGTTGATTTTGTATTTTGTATCCTGCAAATTTACTGAGTTTTTTTTATTAGTTTTAATAGTTTTTTGGTGAAGTCATTAGGTTTTGGAAAATATAAGATCATATTATCTGCAATAAAGAGTAATTGGACTTCTTTCTTTCCAACGCAGATGCTCTTTAGTTCTTTCTCTTGTCTGATTGCACTAGCTAGGACTTCCAGTACTGTGTTGAATAACAGTGACAAAAGTAGCATTCTTGTCTTATTCCAGATGTTACAGGAAAGGCTTTCCATTCTTCCCATTATGTATGATACCAGCTATGGACCTACAGTATGTGACTTTTATTATGTTGAGCTATGTTCATTTTATGTCCAGTTTTTGAGAGCTTTTTTATCTTGATAGGCTGTTAAATTTTATCCAAGGCTTTTTCAATATCAATTGAAATGATCTTGTAATTTTTTTGTCTTTCACACATTGGTTTGAGTACGTTGAACCACATTTGCATCCCTGGCATAAATCCTACTTGGTAATTATAGCTGACCTTTGTAATATGTTGTTGAATTTCATTTCTTAGTATTTTGTTGAAGTTTTTCTCACCAATGTTCACCAGGGATATTGGCCTATAGTTCTCTTTTCTTGCTGTATCTTTGTCTGATTTTGGTATCAAGGTAATACTGGCCTCATAGAATGAATTTAAAAGTGTTCCCTCCTCCTTTATTTCTTGGACTAGTGTTAGTAGAATTTACATTCTTTAAATGCTTGGTAAAATTACGCAGTAAAGTCATCAGGTTTTGTGCTTTTCTTTGCTGGGAGATAGCTTATTCTGGCTTTTATGTTATTTTTTATTGATCTGCGCAGAATTTGTATTTCTTCATGGTTCAGTCTTGGTAGACTGATTGTGTTCAGGAATTTATCCATGTCTTCTAGGTTTTCCAATCTATTGGATATAGTTGCTCATAATAGAATCTAATGATCCTTTGAATTTCTGCAGTATCCATTATAATGGCTATTTTTTCATTTCTAACTGTATTTACTTGAGCCTTTTTTCTTAGTATGGCTAGAGACTTGTCAATTTTGTCTTATCTTTTCAAAAAAAAAACTTGATTTCATTGATCTTTTATAATGTTCAATTTCAGTTTTATTTCTTTCAGCTCTGATTTTTATTATTTATTTTATTCTAATAATTTTAGGTTTGATTTACTCTCACTGTTTTAAGTCTTTAAGATGCATATTAGGTTGTTTATTTAAAGTTTTTCTGTTTTTCAATGTAGGCACTTACTGCTGTAAACTTTCCTCTTAGTACTGCTTTTCCTGTATCCCATTGATTTTGGTATTTTGCGTTTCTCTTATGATTTGTTTCAAGAAATTTTAAAATTTCCTTCTCAATTTCTTCATTGACTCACTGGTCATTCAGGAACATATTGTTTAATTTCTAAGAAATAAGTTTTTTAAGTAAAGAGCTGCCATAGATTGTGATTCCTCTGACGGCTCAGGGCAAAGGAAATTGAAAACCTTTTGGAAAAGCTTCACCATTCCAGATGCCATTGAGAGTATTTGTGATTCATGAGGTAGTAAAAATATCAACATTAATAGGAATTTGGAAGAAGTTGATTCCAACCTTCACGGATGACTTGCAGGGATTTAAGACTTCAGTAGAGGAATAACTGCAGTTGTGCAACAATAGCAAGAACATTGTAATTAGAAGTGAAGCCGGAGGATGTGACTGAATTGGTTCGACCTCATTATAAAACTTGAACCAATTAGGAGTTGCTTCTCATAAATGAGCAAATAAAGTGGTTTCTTTAGGTAAAACTATTCCTGGTGAAGATGCTGTGAACATTGTTAAAATGACAACAAAGTGTTTATAATATGATGTAACCTGAGTTGGCAATCCAGTGACAGGATTTGAGAGGAATGGCTCTAATTTTGAAAGAAGTTTTGATGTGGGTAAAATGCTATCAAACAGTATCACAAGCTACAGAGAAACTGTTTGTGAAAAGAAGAATCAATTGATGATGTGAATTTCACTATTGTTTTATTTTACCAAATTTATACAGCCACCTCAGCCTTCAGCAACCACTATCCTGATCATTCAGTGGCCATTAAGATCCAGGCAAGCCCCCCCAGCAACACAAAGATTGAGACACACTAAAGTCTCAGATAATCATTAGCATTTTATTGCAATAAATTGCTTTAAATTAAGGCATGTACATACTTTAGACATAACTCTACTGCCCTCTTAATAGACACAGTATAATGTGAACATAGCTTTTCACTGGGAAACCGGAAGGTTCTGTGTGATTCTCACTACTGCAGTATTTGCTTTATTGTGGTGGTCTGGAACCAAACCTGGAATATCTCTAAGACGTGTGTATATTATATCGAGCATTTACTAAGGGCAGCATTGCTCTCAATCAATTAAGTTTGACTTAGGTCCTATGCTGAATTACTGTTTAATAAAATTATAATACATATAATGATCAGTAATGATTAGGGTAAATTGTATGAAGAACAAATATATGTTGAAGCCAGAAAATAATCTGAGAAACAAACAAGAACCATGCAGAACCATGACGGAGAAGCCACTTTGGTCTAGGTTGAACTGAAAATATGTTCCTCTATTTCATCCAACCTTTCATAATTATTTTGCTGTGAACCTTCATATACCCATTTTTGGTGCACATCTGTTTACGTTTCTGACTAATATATACCTAAGATTGGAATTGCTGAAGCATGATTATCTGTAGCTTTGGCCTTAGTGTATTTATAGAACAATGTTACAACATTATAAATCATTTGGCAGACTGCATTTGCTAAGGTTTTCTGATTCACACATTTTCAATGAGTTATTTACCATTACACTGTAGTGACTTGACTGCAATAGAATGCTGATAGCCCAAACATTCAAATAGCAACTGAAACATTCTCAGCACATTACCATATCTGTTGAGATTCTGTTGACAATAGAAAGTTTCCTTTTTAATAATGTAAATAAATATAGCAATCTGACTTCATGGGTAGGAATTATAATTGAATTTGTGTAGATTTGATCATTGTGAAATTTAGGTTTACCACAAGATAATCACTGTGTTAACACATTTTTATAATCATGTTCTTTATCCTCAGCACTATGCAAGGAGCAGAAGCCACAGTAGTAAAAAAATAAATAAATAAACCTATAACTCTTCTCCAGAAACTTGAAGGTTAGTGATGTAGACATGCATTTATAATTAAATATACTGTTTGTATCCATGTAGATAATTATATTAACCATTAAAAGAATATAGAGAATTTTGGACACAATGAAACTTAGTGGGGGAGGGGCAGGGTAATTAACCTGGGAGGATAATTTACTGGAAAAATTTTCTCTCACCTTGTCTGTGAAATATTATCCCTTTGATTTTGTAAAAGAGCTTGAAATATATGTTTTTAGATCTCGTCCAATATAATCCCTTATGTTCAGAGAAATAAAGGAAACTGTAATAAAACCTCCCATGTGAAACATGTCTTGTGTATGTGTCCTTATTTGGGTGGTGAAATAAACAATAGATTTGAAACCTGAAAGTTCTTCATTATTTCAACTCTGCATTATATTTATTTCAGAGGCCTATTAAGTTATATTAGAATGTCTGCCCCGGTCTAGATTGTGTCAGATTTCTATTAAATCTGAGATTTAAATGTTTTATTAAACTTCTGGGTTTGTTTTTGCAGGTATTTTCTCTTCTCTCTTGCTGTTGGCTCCTTCATTTCAATTTATTTTCTTGTATTTGGCACTTGTCTGTGGAATACCATACTACACTTCTAATGTTCTAATTCAGATTTATGAGACACTGGAAAGCACATCAAAGTTTCATTTACTTGTTCCTTCTTTTTAAAAAAACAGGTACTGAGCATCTTTCTTCTGTTAGATACTATGTTAAATGCTGTCGGGTCGGAAATCAAAATACTAGCACCCATGAAGAAATTTCATGGAATTCAAAACACAATTATCAACACTAATAAAATTAAATACAGATGGGAAACTTTTGACAGATGGATAGGCTGGCATTGGTGAATACATTAATGATTTCTAATCAGTATGTTGTTAATAATGTACGTACAGAAATTGTCACAAATCATATTGAAGGGCTGTGTTGTAGAAGCTTCTCCTCCTGGGTCCCTAAGGGGTGTGGTTTCAAATGCAGGGAATTCCTTTGAGCACCTCCACAGGCCTGCATCCGGGAGCCAGCGGGTTTCCAATGGAAAGTTCTTTGTCTGGCTTTCCCACGCGGGGGCCAGGTGGGAGGGCTGGGTGGGAGGGCCGGGTGGGAGGGCCGGGTGGGGCTCCTCGGTCTCAAAATCCCGCCAAAGCCCTGGGAGGAGGGGCTCTGCCGCGCAGGCCTGTGGACCAAGCAGCCAATCCGGTATCAGAGCCAAAGATCAATCACTGCAGAGGACGTCTGAAAGAACTCCCCTCATTGGACGAGAACAGGAATGGGGCGGGGATAACTCAAGGGTTTAAATTCCAGCGGCTCCCACCTCTGAGGATTTCCCTGGCTGGGGTCCCCTCCCATAGAAGCTGGGAGCTGTCTTCTTTCTCTCTAATAGATCGCTTCTCCACAAACCTCTTCAGGTACACGATATTTATTCGAATGGCAAACTCAGCCTCCAGGGCCCTGTCCCCTCCTTTGGGGTTACCGAGGCCAAAAACCTCCCACGTCTGGGAGCTGGCTCTGCTCCCCCACTTACAGCTTCTGGCCAGCCGGGCAGGAGACATCAGACTTCAGAGTGGTGAGTGACATTGGACGCCTTTCACTTGCTGAGGGGTCCTTTCCCTTTTAAATTTGTTGAGGAGTTAAAAACCAGGCACCTGTCGGCCATCTGCGTGTGACTAGCAAAGACACAGGTGTCAGGCTTTCTGGGAACGAGCTCTTCAGCAGCCCCTGGCCCTTCAGAACTGGGAGCGTTGGCTAGCCCCGAACCGGCTTCCCTTTCTTACTGTTCTTTCTTTCTCTGGGCCAAGCTGAGGGCCGGCTGGAGGCCAGAGCAGCAGGCCCAAACTGCGCGTTCAATTCAGGTGAGGTTGTGGCCCTGCGTAGACCTCCTAAGAAAACGCTGCCTATGCGAGCCAGGCCCAGCCTTTCCGATCCCAGCCTCCTGGGACCAGATATCCGCGAGGCAAACTTCTTCCCGGCCCTTTCCTCTAAGATATGCCCTACCCTTGAGGCTATGACCCTTCTTGCTAGGACTTTGAGGCTCTTGGGGTGACAGTCCAGGGACCCCTGACCGTGGTGCCCTCAGGCTGACGCCTGTGAGGACCTCCTACAGTATAAATACACAGGGCCGGTTCCCTTAGTCCTAACAGAGCCAGAGTCTATTTTGCTTTTGTCACCTGCAATTTCCCCATCCAAGTGAGTGCTGCCAGAATCCAGTGACGTGCAAATTGTCTCGCCTAGGATTGCCTCTCGATAGGGCAGAACCTCTCCATCCAGAATACCAGAGTCAGACCTGGTCCAAAGCTCAAATTGTTAATTGCAGGCCCCACAACCCCAGGGCATATTCTATGATGGACAGTAGGGTGGGGGAGGAGGCCCGTGGAGAGGGCATTGTTCCAGCCTCAGCCATTAACTTCTTTAAGATTGCTGTGCCTAGAGGCCCTTCTCAAGTGGTTTCTCTTCCTAGGGCAGTGTTATGGTCAGGCCTGTGCTAATTGAACTTTTGCTAGGAGTATTGGCACCCATCACTGGAGCCTCACTGGCCTAGTTCTTCAAGGACAAGGACGCACTGGTACAGGGCCACTAATTCTGGCAGTCCCCATGTCCTAAAGGACATTTAGACAGTGAGGGTGTGCCCATGATGCTGGTAAGTGTGATTAAACCCGGCACATGGCAGGGCCTAGAAGATGATCACGCATCTAGGGTGCAAGGAAACTACAAGGTGCTGTAACTGGGACATAGGGGACCTCAGTCCATTTCCTTCTCTCTTACACAACAGGTCTAATTGTAGAAGGGTGTTATAATTTATACTTCCCTTAGGGGGCCAGGGTTCTCCATTCAGCAGAGGGTATTGCGGCTATGCTGTCTGGCAGAGAAAAATGAGCCACTTCTTCTTCAAAGATCGTGGGTCAAATTGGTCCCAGTTATCCAGGATACACTTTAAGGGTGATTTTGCTTTGGGAGTAGCACCCATCTGAAATCAAACACAAGGATGCCCAAATCCCTGGTTATTCCTTGCACCTGCTAGCCTGGGGCATCCCCCAGTTATCGAATAATGTTACAACATTGCAAATTATTTGGCAGACTGAAGATGACTATGGTTTTCTAATATACACTATTCTCTATGTGAAGAAAAAAAATATATATGTCTATACATTGCAGCGTCTTTCAATTCTCATAGTTACAGAACTCCTACAGGCTAAAGAAAATGACTTAAAACCTTGTCTAAGAAGCGTTTATGTAAACACTTTATAAGGTATTTAATTATTTGCCTGCCTGGCCTTTCGTGGATTATCTAAATGTGTATTTGATCATTTTATTGAAGTTGTATTAGATCATAGGTTTAGTATTAGATCATTTATTTTTACCATAGAGAGCGTCTGGAGGCAAAGAATTTTATCACAGAGAAAATGATATTACATACACAATAGCACTTTTGTTTTGTTATAAACTAGCCAAAGATCAAATCACATAGTATTACTAGAATCAAAGAAAAGAGTAGAGCCCATACCCTTTCCTCACCTCACTCTGGCGTGTAAAATAATTCACTGTCTCACATTATGCATACAAACCCTGCACTGTAGTTCAGCAGAGGAATAGAGAAAAATAACAGCTATAGCTGAAGCTGGAAACTGTAAGAAGGCAACAATGCAGTTACTCAATTTGGAGTCTGACTAGGAGAATGGAAGTAATTCTTTTTTTTCCACTTAAGTTTTAGACAGTTTTAATGAAGAAATGCTCTTTGCTGTTGTTTCCTTCATTTCATTCTTACAAAAACAAAACAAGAACACAACCAACACTTTCCTTCATTTAGTTCTCCAAAACAGTAGTCCTTTGATTTAAAATCGAGGGTGCCTATATGTACCAAGTACCAGAATTATTCTGGTAGCTTTTCAAAAGCAGTCTCAAAAGACAAAACAAAACCCACTTTCAAATTAAAATGATTCACACAATTTTTCTACAATGAAAAGCCTAAAAAGTAGTTAAATGGAAATAAGAGCCTCAGATACTCCTTTACATAACTCATTCGTGGGTTAGGATATTATCTAACAGTTTACAGTTTGTTTTCACTAACAGAGTTTATGAATTAAAAACTCATAAGGAACATGGAGCAATCTCAAATATATTTTTCTTAACTCTAAACCATAACAGACTGGCTGATACACACACACACACACACACACACCACACACACACACACACACACACACACACACACACACACACACTTTCAGCTCATCAAGCCAAAATGTATGGGTCAATGTTTTTTTGTAATTTGTGTTTTGTAAAAAATTTTTAATTTGGCAGCAAAATGGTTTTAAGATCTCTGATTTCATAGATCTTAAAACCTATGATTTCATTATCTTGAAAATACATTTTTAAAAATAAATTTGAATGACATTGGTGCTAAAATGTTTAATGACTTTAAACAAGTCACTAGGAGAATCTAAGATTGTTTTGTAGGCAGAAATGTCAATGCTTATACCTTGTGAGCAGACACGACATCCGTTCACTACTTCATCTACTGGCATGGACAATGACTAAATCAGTCAAAAAAATGCTTCACATTTTCCTTCTGTGTCCTTATCCTTTTGGTATAAATTCTTCCCAAACTCTTCTTTAAATATTGCCATGAGGTGTCACTTCCAGAAATACTAGTTATTTCATCTGTAATGTGCCTTCCTCACCATGAAATTACTACTTTAAGCCTGATGGCTTCATGCTAGGGAATCCATACTGGAACATGCTCAGTTTCTCTTTTTAGTCAAACCCTAACTGTATACTTCTCTCTTATCCCCAGTGGCCAAAAGAACTCGGGTAATCCACACTTAGGTCAACAGGGTCGCTTTGAGCTGTCTCTCCATAAAGCCACAGCAGTCTGTCTGTTTGTTTAAGCCTACTATTCACTTTACTCTTTTCATAATTACTAACTTGGACACATTTCTCTTTGCTCATAAAATAGAGCCCCCTTGCATGGCTACTGTAGATTATTTTTGCCCACTCCACACATTGGAGGTGAAAGGAATAATTATATTTGCTAGAAGTATATATCTTAGAGTGGAAAATATCTAGCAGATTTTTTTTTAATCTGGTAGAGTTACTTGGTAGAGATACATTGCCTTTTCATGGTAAAACATTTTTATGGCTTTCATAAATGGAACTAACCCCCTCAGTTGCTCAAGCCAGAAATGTAGTTGTCTTTTGCCATTTGCTCCCCTTCAATTCTCAGCTCCAATCAACAAGTACTATATTAACTTCCTAAATACTTCTCACAAGTGTCTAATCAACCTAATTTTCTCCATCAATCTTTAATCTAAATTTAAATCACATCTTATTTGAATTACCACCTCATAGATCTTCTCACATCCTTTCTCAACACATATTGCATAATCCTTCTCCTTACAGAATGTTCTAAAAGTGACCTTGTGCTGGTTTCTTGGTCTACATATCCCTCCCATGGCTGATCTTAAGCTAGCAATGTGACCACGGACTTGGGAAAAGACATGCACCGTCACAAGCCAGTTCTAGCCCAAGCCAATGCCAATCACCACAGAAAGTCTAATTCAGATACCGACTTAAAGAATTTCCATGGCTTTGTCACTGCTCTCTTTTAGTTGAATGAAAAATTCTTCCACCTACAATTCTAGTAATGTCTAATAATTTCAGGTCAGAGATTAAAATGTATTTCCCTAAAGGCCTTTTTTTTTTTTTCACTTTTAAGATTAGCTCAGTGTTTTGTTCAAGACTAAGTGACACAATGTGTCCATGCTGCAACATGCTTGAGTGGGCATTATGGTCAGCATTAATCTTTTAGCCAGGTTACGTGTCCTGCAGTGTCCTACGGTCAGACGCCTTCTCTATGCTCTTATAGTGTCTTGCAACTTATTATAATAACAATTAAGAAAAAATATTTTTTGTTCATTATGTTTATTTACCTGTACTTTATTGCTCTATGATAGCATCAGTCAACCTTCTATGCTCATAGCTGTTATTTCTTTGCTAAATACCATGGCTATTACTTAGTGAGTATTAAGTAGTATCTTTTAATTATTAAATTATTTTTATAAATATATATTCATATATTTGAATGCAAATTAAACACTTGTATTGAGCTAAGTCCTTCCAGTAAGCTAAGACCACCAGTAGGCTGGTGGTCTCCAACACCACAAAAATGTGCCTCACAGCTAAATACCCTAGAAGGTGCCAAGTCAGTTGGGCTGGTCAACTAAATACCTAGACTACACTACACCCTGGCCAACTGGAAGTGCATGCATTTCCTAAAGTAGATTAGAAAAAATTGAGAATAATTAATAGTTGATTAACTAAACAACACTATAGTTTGATTGAGAGACAATGTGGAGAAGAAAGAGACTTTCACTAACTTGGTTCTTGCTAAACGTCTCTCACTTTGTAGCTGTGGTACCATGGACAGTCTCTCTGATACACAGTCTCAGTCACAGTCTTAGGCTAGCTTTATTGTTACAATTAAGATACTATACATAACTATGATACATGAGCTATAAAATGCTATGAATGTATCTTAATGCCATCATTCTCATCTCAGTTTTAAGCACAGGGCACAGAAAACAAAAGTGAAAACTCCACATTATATATGATATCAAAACATAGCAGAGACAAGTATCATAAATTAATATTTTAAACTGTTGTATAATATGGAAATAGCTACATATGTTTTATATACTGTCAGGGTTTTTACTTGTGAAGGATGTGTCTTCCTCAACATTATAATAACATCTAACCAAGCAGTAGATGCCCACTTTGAGGAATCTATTACTGTAACATAGATTGTTAAGGTTAGTAGCGACAAAACCACATACCGCTTGCAGCCACAAGTCCTTCTTCTCCCAGGAGTGCTGTAGTTTAAATTTTTCTTTCTTTAACCTAAATTCAATAAAAGGGGGAAAGAGAATCTCTGTGTCTTTAACATGCTGTTAAACCACCACAGCTCAGTAATTTATTTGACTTTAGCCTTTGCAGGCTGACTGTCTGTAGTTGCAACCTTCCAGATTTTATGTATTCAGTTTGCTTTTTTTTTTTTTTTCAAAAGCAGCTAGCTGTTAACAGAATGAAGAGAAAAACAAGATTTATCTTATCCATCTCCATCCAAAACAAGGTGCTCTGCTTTCTGTGACTTCAGTTTGACAAGCAAAGCCCTGGGCAGGCATGCAGTATCACTACTTGTCACTATAAGGCAGCAGACTGGAAAAGACATGAGATAGTGTAGGAATAAGCAAGGGTAGCAGGTAACTAATTAAGATTAGGAGTGCACGCTGAAAGATTTTCTAAATCCGGGACACCCAATCCTTCCATATCTACCATAACACAAAACATCCATAACTGCCATGCAACCACCTCATCTTGCAAAATGTATGCTTTCTGCCTTGTAAAACTTAAAGTAAAAAATGGTAGAGGCACTGAAAATCCTCAAGTGAGGCAAGACCTGTGTTAACTGCCTTTATTGTAGAAGTATCTCTCATTCTGAAATAAATATTGATTGATTCCAAATTAGGAGATTAAATATTTCAGTTTCCAATTTAAAAATAATGCCTTCTGTTTGTCTCTGGCAGTAAATAATATGTGTATAAGCATATATTCACGTTAACATATAATATATTAATATCAAAATATCACATAGAGTTATGTGTAGTCTTGCTTCACCACTGTTTATTTTTTTTCTCATATTTAA
Organism: Cebus imitator; assembly: GCF_001604975.1. NCBI lineage: Eukaryota > Metazoa > Chordata > Mammalia > Primates > Cebidae > Cebus > Cebus imitator. The sequence goes on from NW_016107857.1 coordinate 1,122,144, forward strand.
TTCTCCATGAAATTTTCCCTTATTTTTTTAGTGTTGCTTGTATCACTTTACTTTAGTCATTTCATTCTTTATTTTCTTCTATTTTTCCACTGCCCTTCAGTTATTTGGGGACTTCTTTCTGTATCAAGATCTTTTTACGCAGAATATATTGCATGGGAAGTTGGCATGCAAGAGTAACTATATGCAAGGTGATTTATAAAATCAAATGACAACTGTTGAAAAAGAATATCTTCTCTATTACTCACTGTATTTTCTGTTTCTATAATGTATGGAATCATTAGGCTAAGTCAGTTGACAATATACTCAGAATGAAGAAAGCAGTGCAATCCCTGTCCTCCAGGAAATTGTAAGAGACTAGGAAAAAGTCACAAAGTGCTTCGTCCCATTGTTTTTTCTCACGCGTTATTCATCATTATTTCCATGAACTTCCTCGGGTTACTCAGGATCCAAGGTAGCACTATACTTACCTCATTTACAACAGTTGAAGCTCAGAGCAAACAGATGTGAGATTGAAAATGGATCACCTGAACAGCAGCAGTTGTGTTGAGAATTCTTCACACTTAGCATACACAGTGACCTCCTAGGAGAAAAGGGGAATTTTCAGCTGATTTATCACACTCATTTTCCTTTTTCTGAAAGTATTCTTCTGAAGGAATAATACTGATGGATTTATGCTGGCCCTGTTTTTCGTTATGTCTCCATGGTATTTCCACATATAGTTACCTTGAGTTTATGGAATTGTCCCTGTTGCAACTCAGAAGTCATGGTTCAGCTCTTGAGTCCGGATGTTCTGGATGGTTTCCAGTCACTTGAGACTTTTTAAGTCTTAGAGTTCGTTTGGTTGGAACTGGAGGCTATTACCCTTAGCACACCAATGCAGGGTCTAAACTGCTCACTTATAAGTGGGAGCTAAATGATGAGCAACCCGGACACAGAGACAAACAACAGGCACAGGGGTCTACATTAGGGTGGGGAGTGAGATGAAGCCAAAGAGCAGAGGAAAGAAGCATTGGGTACTAGTCTTAGTACCTGGGTGACAAAATAATCTGTACAAGAATCCCCAGTAACATGAGTTTACCTGTATAACAAACCGCACATGTACCCCTGAACCTAAAATGAAAGTTTAAAAACAAACAAAAATCGTGACGTCAACTTGTGTCCTTTTTTTACAGGATTCCACCAAGCTGAGTGTATCTTGCAGGTGGCGACCTCTCAACTAGCTGGTGAGCATTTGTCAAGTATTTTTGTAATTTCTTTCAGTTCCATTATTTTGCCAATTTAGTTTTGTAAACTAAATGGTAAAGGCATCATCACAATCAAAACTGCTTAGGAAAGGTAAAAGCTGGCAACAGATATTATTGTAATTTCCACATATTACACTTACGAAAAGAAAGAAAACTGGTGCAAATGTAAGCTAACGATTTAATATTTTACAGCGCTTGTAATCTTAATGCTTTCCTCCTTCATTACTATTTCTTGGTTTATCTTGCCTTTTTCCAGATTTGTATAGTATATTTTAACTCCTCTTGTCTAGTTGAAAAAAAGAAAAAACTTAACCTCCATCTTCATAGTTTCTAAGCAGTGCACCATGTATATAATTGAAAGATTTTTCCTTTAACTAATACTTTTCCTATGTATATACTTGAAATACTTTGCCACATGGAGCACTGCAGCACAATGAGGAAACGGAGCCTGTGGGTCACTGCACATATATCCTATGACCCCAAGGAGGCTATACTTCTCTTTTGTTACTATTCCTCTAATGACATAAGGAGCTTGAAATATCCACCTGATAGCATCCCTACTGGCCCAGATAAAACCTCCAGGTCATCAAAGCTCATGATGGTGGAGATGAAGTTACCATTTTATTTTTTATTTTTATTTTTTAAAGATGGGGTTTCACCATGATGGCCAGGCTGGTCTTGAACTCTTGACCTCAGGTGATTCACCCTCCTCGGCCTCCCAAAGTGCTAGGATTACAGGTGTAAGCCACCACGCCCAGCTCCATTTTATTTTATTTTTAGTTGACATATAATAATTATACACATTTATGTTGTACATAGTGCTGTCTTGAGTTGTATAATGTACAGTGATCAGATCAAGATAATTAGCATCTCCATTATTTCAGACATTTATCATTTCTTTGTGTTGGGAACATTCAGTATCCTTCTAGGTATTTGAAACTATACAATATATTATTGTTTAATATGATTATATAAGAAACCCATTTTAAACATGAGTCTTTGTATGTAATTGTGTGTCACTCATTTCAACCATTCATACTCAGATGTATATTTAGATTACAACATAGTAAATATGAGAGTGTGATAGTTCAGAGATTATGCTGTCTTTCAAGAGAATGCTTTTGATGCAAAAACAAATAAATGAAAAGAAATTGAATTCTTCGTCACATCAGCAACCTCTGAATAAGTATAGTAGATGACGGGCTATACCACTTCAATGTGTAATGTTTACACTGACATAACTTTTCTCCTCATGGAAGAATGTGCCTATTCCAGCACATTCCTAAGATTTAATACCAACCTGAGCCACCGTATTATATAAAACCACAAATAAAGCGAGATCAAGTAGTTTTATCCACAGTAATTAGTTGAGTAAATAAAAGATACTTTCAAATGAATGTCAGTATATTAAAAACTTGAGAAAACTAATCCTTGACCTTACTTGTGCTGTCAGATTTCTACAGTGATTTGCTTATATATCATTTGTGTTTAATGATGCTGAATTTCTCCTACTACTTCAGGAAATTACAGAAATCCATTTCCACTTCTAGAAGCATACTCTTCTACCAAAATTAAACTTTCACTGTAATCTTCTGTTAATATCTGCTGTAATTTCATGCTGCTTTAAACATTTTATTTTTTAAATTTATATTCTTATTTTTTAATATATATATATTTTATTGCACTTCAGGTTCTGGGCTACATGTGCAGAACATGCAGGATTGTGGATAGGTACATATATGGCAATGTAGCTTGCTGCCTCCATGCCAGTCATCTGTATCTGGCATTTCTCCCCATGTTATCCCTCCACAACTCCCTACCCCCTACTGTCCCTCCCCTATTTCCCCGCAACAGAAACCAGTGTGTCATGCTCCCCTCCCTGTGTCCATGTGTTTTCATTGTTCAACACCTGCCTATGAGTGAGAACATGTGGTGTTTGATTTTTTTTTTTCTTGTGTCAGTTTGCTGAGAATGATGGTTTCCAGATTCATCCATGTCCCTACAAAGGACACGAATTCATAGTTTTTTTATGGCTGCATAGTATTCCATGATGTATATGTGCCACATTTTCCTTGTCCAGTCTATCATCAAGGGGTATTTGGGTTGGTTCCAGGTCTTTGCTATTGCAAACAGTGCCACAATGAACATACATGTGCATGTGTCTTTATAGTAGAACGATTTATAATCCTTTGAATATATACCCAGTAATGGGATTGCTGGGTCAAATGGAATTTCCATGTCTAGGTCCTTGAGGAATCGCCACACTGTCTTCCACAATGGTTGAACTAATTTACACCCTCACCAACAGTGTAAAAGTGTTCCTATTTCTCCACATCCACTCCAGCATCTGTTGTCTCCCGATTTTTTAATGATCGCCATTCTAACTGGGATTGATGGTATCTCAGTGTGGTTTTGCTTTGCATTTCTCTAATGACCAGTGATGATGAGCATTATTTCATATGTTTCTTGGCCTCTTAGATGTCTTCTTATGAAAAGTGTCTGTTTATATCCTTTGCCCACTTTTGAATGGGTTTGTTTTTTTCTTGTAAATCTGTTTTAGTTCTTTGTAGATTCTGGATATTAGCCCTATGTCAGATGGGTAGAATCCAAAAATTTTTTCCCATTCTGTTGGTTGCTTATTCACTCTAATGATTGTTTCTTTTGCTGTGCAGAAGCTCTGGAGTTTAATTAGATCCCATTTGTCTATTTTGGCTTTTGTTGCCAATGCGTTTGGCGTTTTAGTCATGAAGTCCTTGCCTGTGCCTATGTCCTGAATGGTTTCGCCTACGTTTTCTTCTAGGGTTTTTATGGTGTTAGGTCTTATGTTTAAGTCTTTAATCCATCTGGAGTTAATTTTAGTGTGAGGTATCAGGATCTTTGACAACCTGACAAAAACAAGCAATGGGGAAAGGATTCCCTATTTAATAAATGGTGTTGGGCAAACAGGCCAGCCATGTGCAGAAAGCAGAAACTGGACCCCTTCCTGTTATACACATTTTAACAACAATCATTTCTGAAATAACAGAGATTGAGTCATTGGGAAACCCGGATTTGCTAAAAAGATGTCACTGACTTGGATTTCTTTAAAAGTGAGCAGTTTTTCTAGGAACACTGTAAATGGGTCAAATAAATACAATGGCTCCATAATTGAGAGTTTTACAGCACACTGACTCTTTTTTATTGATATACAGTATCATAAATTACTCCCAGTCAGCGGATACCCAGAATGTCAGGCGGCCTGTGTGCAGAAATTGCTCCTCAGTCCCCCGCCACACCTGTTCTTTCAGTGGGTCTAAAGGCGTGCCTGCAAACTACTGGCGGTAAAGGACTGTTGTGGAATCTTTGGGGTGTCGATTTTCTTTCCGGAAAACGCGGTGGTCAGTGGCACTTTCTTGAGTCTAGAAGAATGAAGTAAGCGGACGTGTGAAGGGCGAACAAGGTGAAGATGAGCCTTATTAAGTGTTAGGGCAGCTCGGAGGAGACCGCGCGGGCAGGTGCTGGCTGCAGCCGGTCAGCCGTGGGCGGTCAGCCGCGGGCTGTGGGGTTCCCAGCAGAGGCGGCGCTGGAGCCGGCAGCTCTCAGCAGGACGGTGGCTCTTCTCGGCCGAGTGGGTGGGCTCTCCCCGACGCCCCTGGCTCTCAGCAGAGGGGGCAGTCCTCTCCCCGCAGGTGTCCCATCGCCTCTCTACCTCTCCATCCTCTGGCCGTTCTCCGCCCTACCTTGGCTGAGCCCAGGGCTTTTATGGAGCTCAGAGGGGAGGAAGTGCCGAAGGGCCCGTGGACGCCATGCGCAGGCGTTAGAGGATCCTGGAGTCCCCACTCTGGTCCGTGGCACAACAGCCGGGCTGCCCCCTCCAGCCTCTCCATGGCCTGAGGTGGGGCCTTGCTGGGGGCCCGCCCCTTCCGCCCGGGGGACCGCCCCTTCCGCCCGGGGGCCCGCCCCTTCCCTTCCGCCCGGGGGGTCCGTCTGTGACCCGCGTTCTGGGACTGCAGCAGCCAGGCGGGAGGAGCGGCCAGGCGGCAGGAGCGGCCAGGCGGGAGGAGCGGCCAGGCGGGAGGAGCGGCCAGGCGGCCGAGCAGAGCCCGAGTCTGTGAGCAGCACGAGCACGTTTTTACGCTGTAGGACTGCGGGCTGTGTTCCTGTGAAAAAACGATCCACAGAAAAGGAAGTGTGATTAAGAAAATAGGAAGGGGAACCGCGGGGCGGCGTGGGGCTTGCCGGGCCAGAGGGTGCAGGCTGCAGACGCCGGGTGCGTCCTGGGACGCGGGTCCTGCGTGGTCGCGGTCACCGCCCCGCGCGGGAGGCTCCGTGCGCAGCCGCAGTCGGGCCGGCCCGGGAGGCGGGGCTCCTGCCTGTTCCCGAGCAGAGCCTTGGGTCTGTCGCTGCAGTTTGCAGCTGGGCGGCTGCACCCACCTGCCCCATGCAGTGCGACCCCCAGCAGCCGCAGCAGTCACTGGCGTCAGGATCAGCTCGCAGTGGTTAACGTTTTCTCTAACATGTTGTGGAATCACATTTTACATGCAATAAAGGTGAAGAAGAATGATGAAGGATGCCAAATGCATACACAGTATGAACCCTGCGTTCTTTCTGCATATTCAGGAGCACTGGTCATTCTACAGTTCTAACTAGAGTTTACTAGTAAAACAGTTCTTCATGTTAGATGCTCATAGGCACACTCTGAACAGAAACATCACAGCGCTTGGTATCGTCTGTCATTTTTATTTTATCCATTCTAGTGGGTAGGTGTGTAGTGGTCTCTCATAATGATTTGATTTTTTCATTTATATCTTCACATGTTTAAGGCATAGCATATACTGTGGCAAAATAGTAGATATACAAAAATCTGTTAATCACATGAGAAAGATAGGCTTTCTAATATTAAAATGAATTGCTTTTCTCTTTCATAGTGCTCTAATATAACTTGTTTTCAAAGTTAGCAGGAGCTGTTTCATTTCTATAAAATGAGGGTTGTTAAAATGAATCAATGCATTTGTACCATGCATAACTCATGAACGAAATCTATAAATTCCAAAATATTAATTATAGGCCCAACTCATACTTTTTATAATTGTTACATTTTAATTTATATAATAATATAATAAATATATTTTCTCCATTTTTATGACATTACTACTTATCTCCATTGTGTTCTAACATTCTGAAAAATAGGATGTACAATTGGCCTTTGAACAACATGGACATTAGTGTCACTGAACCCCATGTGCAACTAAAAATCTTATATATTAATAACATTTGACTTTCCAGAAACATAACTATGAATAATCTACTATTGACATGAAGCCTTACTGATAACATAAGCCATATTAACACAATATTAATAGTATAAAAATATTGATTCATATCAGCCTTACTGATAACATGAACAATATTAACACATATTTTGTATGCTCTATAGATGATATAATGTATTCATATGAAAAAGTGATCTGCAGAAAAGAAAATGTCATTAAGAAAATCATAAGGAAGGGCAAATGTATTTACTATTCATTAAGTGGAAGTGATCATCATAAAGGTGCTCATTCTTGTCTTCATGTTGAGGAGGAGAAAGAGGAAGGATTGGTCTTGTTGCCTAAAGGGTGACCGAAGTGAAGAAAATTCATTTGTAAGTGGACCCACACAGATCAAACCCATGTTGTTCAACGGTCAACTATAATTAAGGAATTTCTTGCTGTTCTCTATGAGCCACATATCAATAGAGAAACTAAAAACTTTTTAATTACTAAAATGTAGGACACACTGTGATAATGCTATAATGCAGGAACCAAATTCTGAAGGAGATTATGGAAAGATCCCGTGCTATCTGATGAAATAATCTTTATATCGTGTAGTGCCAATAGACAGGTTACTTATATTTAAATATGGTTGGAGGGAGAAAATTGAAAGAAATCAAAGTTATATAATCTTATTCTCATACTTTTTTAGATCGGATTTCCTGTTTGTGCAATGGAAAATAAAAGTGTTTGGATAAAACATAGAATAGGCAGACAAGAGTTTGAGAATAGGATTTTGATATTGAGAAAGATTTTAAGAGGTATTATATACTATGTACTCTGTGCATGTGTGTGTGTGTGTACGTGTGTGTATACACCTACACACGTATATCTATACATATGCATGTGTGTACACATATATATAAACATATATACACATACACACACACATATATATACACACATACACAGAGACGGAGAGAGAGAGAAAGCTTGGACCAGAGTAGGGAATATGGAAAAAACAAGAAAATTATTATAAAACAGCAGCAGTACAGCTTAACAATTTATAACCTGTTGCTTGAACATAGTATTTTAAATAACTGAACTGAGAAGAGGTATGCTGAAAGGACCATGAGGGAACACATGGCCTAAGGAGACACCGTGACGTATAGATGTTTGGACGTGCTCAGCCTGTGAAAAGCATGAGATGTCCAGTGGGAAGTTATACAAGGATATGTGGAATTCAGAAGGGAGGTGGATAAATGTGAGATTCAATGATAAAATATTAGTTGATGTTCTGGAAAAAAAAAAACCTTTGAGGAAAAAATACATGTAATAAGCAAAGAGAGATTTCAAGAGTTGTGCTTTGGCACTGTTTAAGTGGGTGGGTGAGGACATGTGAGTCACTCAAGGGAACAGAACAATTATAAAGGTTAGGTCAACTAATTGATTTAAATGGCATGGAAGCCAAGTTATTCAATGGAATAAAAAGAAAGAAAATAATATCTATTTCAGTTTTCTCTTTTTTGCAGAAAGTTATGATTCAGTGATTAATATTACCAATTTATAGAGGAGGCTGTGAAACGAGGATATTAAGTATCTTTCCTAGGCTAAATGAGTAATGAAACTGGGATTTTACTAAAATCAGATAGTTAAAAAGAAAGAATAACTCCCAATAAAGCAAAAAAAAAAAAAAATGTGTCATTGGTCTATTAGTCAAGATGAATCAAATTTTGTTGAATTGCATAATTAGCTGTGCTATCTCAAGGGCTTAATACAATAAATATTTGTTTGGGTCTCTAACTTCATGTTTAGCATATGTTAGGGTTACAACTTGGAATAGTGGGCTCTGATCCACATCGTCATTTTCATGTCAGTTATAGGCTGTATCTCATGAAGTGTGTTGGCAGGGGAACACACTGTGCATGTGTGTGTGATTTCTTACTCCTTTTTCTATACATTGGTCCAGAAGTGACACATGTCACTTGGTACACAGCCTGTTCTGTAGAACCCACATGCAAGTTCTGATTAACTGAAAAGGAGCTGGGAAACATGGGAGAGCAAATGTTATATAGGAGGTGTTCCACTGCTTAACTAGATTGTAAAGTACTAATGAGGAAGTAAGGGAGCAATCCAGATGAAATGATAAGACAGATTTACTACATAAAGAGGAATCAAAGGAGAAAAGATTCTGAAGACACAAAAAAGGCAAGAATGTATCGATGAAATGAGGACCCAAATAAGACTTTTTAAAAAAGAAATTAATGTTTTAAATGATAATACTCAGTCTCAATAAAGTGTCGAGTCTAAAACTTCAGATAATAAAAAATTCCCTAGCTCATATTAGCTACAGAATAGTTATTTTCAAATAAGTGAGTTAGTTATCTAATTAAGTTAAAAAGGGACTTAAAAACATATTTCCTATGTACAGCTGTATATAAAAAAACTACAACTTTAGAAATTTTCAAGCTTATCATGAAAAAATAACTCTTAAAGGAATTGTTATTTATTCCACCTATGGTGGAATTGCCAACCCATGAACAGAGTTCAGTTTTGATGATGATGATCAAAGGTCAGTCTTAGTAAACAAACTATATAGGTAAACTCTTCTACATTCCCTTGTTATCTGCTTTTTGCTATTAGCTCAAGGTAAGGTTAGGCTCCCTTCAGCCGTAACTCTCTTCCAAGGCTTTTGCAAAACCTTCCAGCCTTCCAAAAATATTTGCATCTTTCTTTATAACTTTTTTCCACCACCCTGACCAATCTTCTACAAGAGGTGTCCTCATAAGAGACAGAAAAGAACATCACAGTACTTGACTTCAAAGTATACTACAAAACTGTAGTAATCAAAACAGCATGGCAATGGCATAGAAACAGACACATAGACTAATAGAAAAGAATAGAGAGCCCAGAAATAAATTTATGCTATATATGGGGAGCTGATTTTTGACACAATGGGGAAAGGGCAGTTTCTTCAATAAATGATGTTGGGACAACTGGATAGCCACATACAGAAGAATGAAATTATATCCTTATGTCACACCATATACTAGAATTAACTGAAAATTAATTATACACTTAAATGTAAGACCTAAAATTAAAAGTCCTCAAAGAGAAAGTAAAAGACAAGCTCTATGACATTGGTCTGGGCAATTATTTTTTAGATATGAACCCAAAAGCACAGGCAACAAAGCCAAAAATAGACAAATTGGATTATATTAAACTAAAAATATCTGCACAACCAAGAAACTACAGAGTGAAGAGACAAACTATGGAATGAAAGGAAAAATATTTGCAAACCCTACAACTAATAAAGTGTTCATATCCAAAATATATCAGAAATTCAAACAATTCAATAGTAAGAAAACAAATAACCCAGTTGAAAACTGGGCAAATGATCTGACTGGCAATTTCTCAAAAGAAGACATGCAAATGACCGACAGGTATATGAAATAATACTAAATATTACTAATCATTAGGTAAATGCAAATGAAAACTACAGTGAGGTATCAACTCACATTTGATAGAAAGGCTATTATTAAAAAGGATGAATGATAACAAGTGTTGGAAAGAATATGTCAAAAAGGGAACTATTGCAAACTGTCAGTGGCAATGTAAATTAAAACACTCAGTATGGAAAACTGTGTGAAAATTTCTCAAAAGATTAAAAATAATATCACCATAAGTTTCAGTAACCCCACTACTGGGTACATACCAAAAGGAAACAAAATCAGTATATTGAAAAGATATCTGTGCCTCTGTGTTCATTGTAGTATTATTTATAAAAAGTGCCATATATACACAAGGAAATACAACTGTTTTTTTCTACCTTAAAAAATAAACTTCTGTCCATTGTGACAACATAAGTGAACCTGAAGGACATTATGTTAAATTAAATAAGTCAGGCACAGAAAACAAATACTGCATGATATCACTTATTTGTAGATTTTAAGAAGTTGATCGCCTAGAAGTAGAGTGTGGAATGGTGGTTACTAGGCAGTGGGTGGTGCAGGGGGGAGGGTTGAGGCAATGAAGAGATATTAGTCAAAGGATTTACAATTTCAGTTAAGTAGGAGGAATAAGTTCAAGTTATCTGTTGTACACGTGGTGATTTTAGTTAATAGCAACATACTGTATTTTTGAAAATTGCTTAAAGTATTCTCAGTAGGAAAAAAAAAGCATGTCAGATAATGCATATGATAATTATGTCAGTTTAGCCATTCCACAATGTATTTCAAAGCCACATGTTGTACATGATATATATACATATAATTTTATGTGTTAATTTAAATAAATTAACACATAAAAAAGATGAGGCTGCTGAGGAGAAGGAAGACAGGAGAGAGTGTCCTCTGCTGTTTTCTTCACCTGAGACAGTGAATTCAGAACAGTCACTGTCGAATTAGGTGTCCCCAGGATCATAGGACTGAGGCTCCTGAGGCTGGAAGGGTGTCGTTGGCCTAGTGCTGGGACTCTCAGACAGAAAATAGACAGTCGAGGAACCGGGATGGAGGCAAACCTCTATCCAACTTACTGGCTGTTAGGTGTTGATTTGGATGGCGATAACTGCAGTTAGCATTGGACGTCTGGGGTTTCCCTCCTGGGTCTGGAAAGGGGTTCGAGGGTGGGCTAGCCATGGGAGCAGGGAAAGAGAGAGAGAGAGAAAGAGCAGCCAGCACCTACACTCATCCCGGGTTTCAGCACCAAAATGTGAGGTTGACCAAAAGGATGGAGAGGCAGACCCCAGGTCAGGTTTAGCAAGTCTATTTCAACCTGCCAGGCTGGCTGCATCATCACAGGCAGTGAAGACAGCAGCCTGGCTTACAGACTATGGGGGCTTTATAGGGGTTTGCAGATGGTTGGGTGCTATTCTAAGAAAAATGGCATCTTGGTTCTTAGGTGCTAACATTCTGCTTAATTGGGTCACCATCCTGAGTTTGAGAGTGGGCTGTGACCAGATCCTGGAACTCAGGTGCCCTGTTTGCAGTTTGAGGCTGTTTTTGTCGTGAGCTCAGCTTAGCAGGGGAGAACGGGGACGGGGGTCTGTGGGCTTTCCTTGCTGTGACCCTAACACAGACTTCTAATCCTTAGACTACTCTTCTAGTAATGAGAAAGCAAACTTTACCACCAAGAAGCACTTGCCACTCGGTTAGAAGGGATGTCTTGAATCTTCCCAGATGGTCTTGGCAATGCCTGGGAGAATGAGCAGGAACAGTGAGACTCTCCTTCAAAGACTCCTCTCTGCACATTCCTCCCATTAATTCTTTGCTTTATAAAATCTTTACCCAGTACCAACATTCTGATGAGAGTCCTGTGTATTCCCAATATCCTACAGCCTTCCCAAATAATATCCTGACCCACCTTTAAAATTACGTGAATTTATACCACTTCATAATAGACTCATGCTCCAGATAATGCCTGAGAGAAGTAATCAGAGTTTCAACAAAATATGTATTAAATGAGATTAAATTGCCAACTTGATAGACCAGCATTTTATAAATTTTCTTTTAAAACTCGTTACTACATTTTACTTTTAAAAAGAACATTATAGAAATATCTAAGCTGCAAAAAATACATTCATTAAATTTTAGTGCTAATAGTTTACTAAATCTTCTGATTTTGTTTTCTATTTTATCTTAGATAAGGTTATTCATTACACTTCATTTGTAAAATAAACTATAATCAACTATAATTTATAACTCAATTTTCTGCTGCTGTGATTTTGTTCACAACACAAATGTACATACTTAGGTACACTTGTCATTTCAGATATGCATTCCCACATTTGATAAAGCTAAATGCATTTTATTTTTTAATTTTAATTATAAAAATTTTTATATGACATATAAATATATTTTATGTATGTATATATATATACCCATACAACTTCTGCCTCCCGGATTCAAGAGATTCTCCTGCCTCAGCCTCCCAAGTAACTGGGATTACAGGCATGGGCCACCATGCTCAGCTGATTTTTGTATTATTAGTAGGGATAGGGATTCACCATGTTGGCCAGGCTTGTCTTGAACTGCTGACCACAGGTGATCCACCTGCTTTGGCTCCCAAAGTGCTGGGATTACAGGCGTGAGCCACTGCCCCCAGCCATTTTTGTATTTTTAGTAGAGATGGGATTTCACCATGTTGGCCAGGCTGGTCTGCAGCTCCTGACCACAGGTAACCCAGGCACCTCGGCCTTCCAGTGTGCTGGGATTACAGGCATGAGCCACTGTGCCTGGCCTATATATTTTTAAAGTATCCATTGCCTGAAGGACATTTACATAGAAATGAAATTTTTAATGTTATAGATTTATTAGACTCTGATTAAAAGGTTGACTTATCAAGCATAGTGATTAAGAAGTGATAGTGAGCTTCAAGAAAAGCTTAGGAAAAACATCCTTTTAAGCATTCAATTAAGTGCCCATCTCCTCAACAGGAGATATTTCACTTTCTGAAAAGCAATAATAAAATATTGACAATAAATTTCAATAGCTGTTATATTTAAAGTTCCCTTCTAATTACTGATATCTGAAAGTGGAATGAGGTAAGATTAATTTGAGTCTTTTGACACAGATGAACAATCTGAGGAAAGAGTTTAAAATATAATAACTGATGGGTTCTTGACTAGAAAACAATTATCTTTCATTGCAGACGCCGTAATTTATTGTCCCTGCAGTTTGAAGGGAACTTTATATGATCATTATTATGTGTAATTGTTCTTCTGGGTATAAGTTTAGTATAGCACATAAGTATATAATTAGGAACTTATAATTTAGAAACAAGATGAGGGCTTCTGGAATGCAAGTTTAATAGAATCATTTGAATATACTGCCAAAAAGAGCTGATAATTCAAAAACATAAATAAGAGTAACAATAACTACAACAACAGTCTCCAAAAGGTGTTACACATATACTATCTGTTTATCAGAGCCTGGGGAAATATAATAACATAGCTAATCCAAAGCAAATAAGCAAATGACTTCCTGCACCTTTCTTGTCTTCTAACTTCACTGGAAAAAAAAGAAAATAGGATGTCAGCAACACGGTGCAGTGGGAAGTCCTAGGTGACACCATCCACAGAATCAATGGTTTAACAGCTATCTCCTAATGAAAATAGCTTTGGGAACACTCTGCAGTACATCTGAGAAGCTGTAGCAACTTTGTGGAACACAAAAACTGAGGACAAATGCAGAGACAAGGGTAGGAAACATTTTACCTGTGGAATCTAAATAGTTAAACTCATAGAAGCACAGGGTGCAGAGGCTCAGAGGAAAGAACAAGGAAAGTATATTGGTCAAGAGGTGCAAATATTTAGTTATTCACGTCGTAAAGTAATAAGAAGTAGAGGTATTTTTGTCCAGTTTCCTGGCACAATTTCTAGAGCCCTTGGAATTTCCAGTGATGTGCCTTTTTGTATGCTAATAAGGTGATGGAAGGCTGGGGGTTCATTGGGGATGGCGGCCAGAACTGATTGTAGGGCTGGAGTTTTAGCCCCACACCCGAGCCTCAGAGGAAGGGGAGTTAAAAGTTGAGTTGATTAGTAATGACCAATGATTTAGGCAATCATTCCTAAGTAATGAATCCTCTATTAATGCCCAAAAAAGGATTTAGAGAGGTTCCGGGCTGCTGAACATGTGGAGGTCGTGGCAAGGTGGTGGTGGAAATGTGTCCAGAGAGAATATGGAAGCTCTGTGCCTGCTCCCCAATACTTGTCCTATGTACCTCTTTATCTGGCTGTTCATTTGTACCCTTTGTAATACCCTTTATAAAACCAGTAAATATAATTGTTTCTCTGAGTTCTATGAGTTACTCTAGCAATAAGAGCACCCAAAGAGAGGACTGGGGGGACCTTCAGTTTATAGCTGGTTGGTCTCAAGCACAGGTAATAACCTGGGGTTTGCAATTGGCAACACACCTGGTAGGGGCAGTCTTGTGGGACGAATCTCTTAAACTGTGGTGTTTGTGCTAACTCTGATTGGGCTCAGAATTGAATTATCTGAATTATAGGACACCCAGGCGGTATGTATCGTTGAATTGCTCAGTGTGGGGAAAAGCCTCCATGCATCTGGTCACAAAGGTCTTTTGTGTTAAGTGTAGAGCATAATAAAAATAATTTGCTTTTTCCTATTACATACAAAGATGAATAAGCTCTCAGAATCTAATGTACAGCCTGGTAACTATAGTTAACGATACTGTATTGCATATTTGAAATTAGCTAAGAGAGTAGATCTTAAATGTTCTCACCTAACCACACACATACACACACAGAGACGCACGCATGCATACACACACATACATAAATATTAACATGAGGAGATAGCTATTTTAATTAGCTTGATTGTGGTGATCATTTCACAATCTATCTCTATGTACCAAAACACCAAGTTGCATACCTTAAAAATATATAATTGTATTCTTTAATCATACCTCAGTACAGCTCAATTAAAGGATATTAATAAATATAAATTTCCAGCAATACTGCAAGGAAGGAAGGGTGCTTTTAGAAGTGACTGCTAAAATATCTCCACAAAACAACCGATATCGTACTCAGATGTGTGGCTAGGCGTACTCACTAGATGTGGGTGGCAGGACAGGGAAGCATTAAAATGTTGCTGAAAAGCGGTGTTTCAGTTCTGAGCACTGAGTAAGGGTGCCAATGTCTGCCCTGAGGCTGGGGCCAACAATAGCAGCTCCTTGAGGTGGGCCACTTGTGCAGCAGGTGGTGAGGTCTGAAAAACCAAACAGAAGCATGATGACTGTTTTATCAGGAAGGCAAAGCGGCCCTTGATCCCATCAAGAAACCCTCTGGTGCTTCTGCCGTCTCCATACAGCTACGGTGGCCAGGGCTCTGACGAGTGTGCACAAACCAGCACTTGTCTGGTGATATGCACCCTAGCTACCAATACTTTCGAGTCCAGATGACTTAACATTTCCAGAGAACTAGAAATCATTCTTTAATTATGACTTTAGTTTAAAAGTAGAAAGTTTTTCACCAAAATTAAAGACTAACAAAGTGTAATAATAATTATATATATACAAAAATATGTTGATTTATAATATATTATCCATAATCAAAGTAGAGGCTTTGATACTTTTTTAAATTAAAAGAGGTTTTTGAAATGTGAAAGTACACAGTTTTAAAACTCAGTATTTGAATCTAATTGCAGAAAACCACAGCTACAATTTGAACCACTGGAGAGCAAGTTTGAAGCAAACACATTTTAAAAGTGTCATAGATAATAGAATCAGAAGTCTCAAAATTTGGCTTACAGTAGTTTAGAAATACAAGTACCAAGAAAAGACAAGTATACATTATCAAAGCAATAACAGCATTTTAAAAATGAGATTTTTGTTTGACACATAGTGAAAATAATGAATAAGTATATCATATGCTTAAATACAAAATAATAAAGTAGAAGCACTAAAGTAATTAAAAAACTTTTTTTAAGAGAACTAAATAATAAAAACACCAAATACAGTAGGTAAATTCTTAAATGAACATCTTTTATATTGGTCTCCAATCTGGGCAAAATTGAGATTATAAAGCAAAATCTTCATAGCTCTGCAGGAAAAAAAAAGATCTTGAACATAGAACTATGTCTACAGTAAAGAAATAAAACTGCTCAACTTAAAGGAAAAAATAAAAAGGTTTTCATAAATGCAAGAAGTATTGATAAGATAGAGTATATTCACATGAGATAGACTTGACTAATCACTAATAATACAAATAAATTTAATAATAAAACTGTAAAAGTTATTGTTTTTATAGCTTAGAGATATAATGTTTAAAAGGTTTTTAAATGATTTCACAGCATATGGAAGATTACAGGGGAGAACGGGTGCAGCGAATGCTTCCTATGAGTGGGAAGAGATTACAAGAATTTTGTTCTCATCATTGGTAGAAAAAAATAGCAGTTAAATATTTGTCTTAAAGCATATTACTTTAGCTTTATTTCCTCTTTATCCTCCCAGAATTTCAATGAAAATGAAAAAGAGCTCAAATCAACAAAATAATTAAGTCTATCCCAAGCCTGAGCATGAAGAATGTGAAACATCAGCAATCATTTTAGACACATTTGGGATGTGGAAAGAGTTAGGTTGAAAAACAAGCAAATCTTCACACCAAAACTTTTAACAATAAAAGACCAGAGCAAAGATGCAAGGGGTTCTTCTCACCATGACTGATTAATTTCTAAGATCATTGCAAGCGCAGAGAGCAAACATGTGCCTACACACAGGGATCAGGTAATTGGAGGGTGCACGTGGAATTAAATCCAATTTTAGCACCATCTGCACAAAAGACAGGGATTTTAGTGAAGATTGGTGCCTCTGGGTTGATTGGGTTAGGAGCACTCTCATGGCCTACTTACCACCTAAACCCTCTAACATGAAACTTGCAAGTAGATACATTCTCCCTGCATGTAATTAACCTACCAGTTCTGGGTGAGGACTATGGAAATAAACCAGCACTACAGCGAAAGAAACTTGTATTAATTACAAACATAAATGGACTTTCATGAATGTAAATTGACAGCCAAGAATAAAATGAAAATGTTAGAGGAATAAATGAATCCCATATGTTTCAAAGATATTACAGGGATTATAAAGTGATATAAGAATATTTGCAATTAGCGGATATGATGATTAATTTTATGCGTCAACTTGATTGGGCCACTGGATGCCCAGGTATCTGGTTAAACATTATCATTTCTGGGTAGGTCTGTGAGCTGAGAGTGTTTCCAGAAAAGATTAGCATTTGAACTGGGAGTCAGTGACACAGTGGCCCTCTCCACTTCCGGTGGGCATCACCCAATCCATGAGGGCCTGAAGAGAACAGAACAGTAAAGGAAGGCTGGATTCACCCTCCTTCTATTTTGGTTGTTTGAACTTGAACATTGGTCCTCTCCAGCCCTTTCACTGGGATTTAAATTATTAATATCAGCCCTCTGCCTTTGGACCGGAACTGGAGCTTACACCGTTGGTTCTCCTAGTTCTCAGCCTTTCAGTATTGGACTGAAAATATACCAAAGGCTTTTCTGTATCTCCAGTTTGCAGACAGCAGATCTTGGAACTTCTCATCCTTCATAATTGCGTGAATGAATTCTTCATAATACATCCCTTTATATATCTCCTATGATTTCTGTTTCTCTGTAGAACCCTGACTAATACAGGATTATCATGAATACTTTCAAGACAATAGAGTATTTTTAAGAAAGTAAAGGTACATTAGCAAAAAATAAGTTTTTAAAAATAAAAAAGACTGAAAAACAATTAAAAATATCTTAGAATACAGATATAAAAGCTAAAAATAACAAAATAAGAGAGAAAAGTCATAATACCACAGAGGAGACATCCAGGAGATCCAAATTATTAATTCAAAGAAGCAATAAGTGCATGGGGAGGGGAAAATATTCAGCAATATAATAAGAATGTTTCAGAGAAAAAGAATGATTAGAAGTTAAAGAGATTTGATAAAATGTATCAAAGTATTAAAGGTGTAAGAAAAATAATTTGAATCATCTTTGTGACAAAGTGTAAATATTTGCTTATTCATTTAAGAAAAGATATAAACTGAAGGCAAGTTGAATCCCTAGGAGAAAAATAAATAGCTGTAGAAAGAATCCTTAGGAGAAATAAGAGGCAAGCTAAAATATGCTGTAATTTTGAACAAACGATAAAATTTTAAAAAGGAAAACAAATTGAACTTGAATTTGTATAACATTTTCTGTTGAGTAGTGATATCTAGTGAAACAAAATCACATTTTTATTTCTATGAGTGGAAGTTAAATACTGTTTTATAATAAATACTTTTTATTTGTTCCTCCAACTTATAATTGTGATTTAATTATAATTGAAAAGAGTTTGTAATATAACAAAGGTAAATAAAAACCATATTCAGTCAATGGAAGCATGTAGATTGAAGATAAAATGTAGTGAGGAAAATTTAGCTTATACATTTATTTTTATCTATTTTACTGGAAATCAAATGAAACATTATTTACTGCAAGTTACACTTTGGAAGTATTTTTATTTCAATCAATTTTAAAATAATGCTGCTTTGACTACTAAATTGAACATGGTTCTGAAGGGCCTATTACTAAAATAAAACAAGTCAATAGGACATATAATAAGTAAAAGGAAAAATAAGTAAAAATTATTTGAAAATGATAAATTTCTATGTAGTAAATATAAACAAGCCACACAAGAAAATACCTGTTAGGATGAATAATATTTAATTGTAGAGTATGTTGCATTTTATTTGGAAATGAGCAATAATTGTCATTTCTACAGATACCAACTACTATGTTGTCTAACAAAAAACTCATGAGAGTATATTGTAGTTTTGCATACTGCATATATTTTCCTCTCTATGTGAGCCCATCAAAAGGTACACTTTTGAAAACCTTGTTTCCAGTGTCAAGATTCACAAATGAATGAAATTCTATGCTGTGATAGAAATATATTACTTACAACTATCCAATAGAATACCTGGTATCTATAGGTGGTTAAGTACTTGAAATATGACTACTTCAATTGAGAAGGCACAATATTTTAATTATTTTTATCAATTTAAATTTAAATTCAAATAGTTGTATGTGACTGTGCTCATTGAATTGGACATATCAAGATGAATGATAAATCTTTTAGGAATATACAATAAAGAGGAGGAAATTGAAAAACAGGAAAAAAATTACTATAGTATGCAATAAAGACACTGATAGAGCTATGAACAGAGAATTGTTGAAAGACAAAAAGTAGCTGAGGATGTCAGGAAAATCATTTCAGAAATAGTGGTGCCTGAACTGAATCATAAGGGAAGTGGAAAAGGAAGATTGAAGTGATAGAAACTTGGAGAAACTCGGGAAATACACGGAAGCAAGATACAACATAATATGTGTGGGTTACTGCAAACAGGTTTTGTTAGTGTATAAACAATGATGCAGGAATGGTGATGAGAGGGTGGTTAGGGACAGCTTATGTATATCCTGCAAAAATATTATAATACTGCAGCATGGTATTTTTCAAAGTATACCCTTCTGAGCTCCTACATTAGAATCGTATGAGTTTCCAGATAAGCATGCAATTCTTGAATCGCATATTGGAGAGAGTAAACGAATTTCAGAGGATTTGAGTCTGTGTGTATACATATGTAACAACATGGTTATGTAGTTTTCATCTATGCGTGAGTATGGACACATCAGACCTAAGATAAGGGTAAAAGATAGCAAAGAAGAGGCACAGACCGGAATCATGGAACTCAAACAATAGCCCAACTATGAAATGCTGATACTGAGGAACTAAAGCAGTGGCAATGGAAATGGAGATTTAATAGCAGAGGGAATATGAAATATACATGAGAAAAGTCAAGGAAATTCTAGTTTTAGAACAAAATTTCTGAGAATCCGATTCTACTATGCTTGCAGAATTATATGAGGGAAAGGGCTCTTAGCAATTATTAGTTCAATTTCAACTAAGATCCTCAAAAAAATTAAGTTGTTGTATTTACAGAAACCATGTTTAGATGGAACCATGAAAAGATGATCATCAAGGAAAAATCTCTAAAGAGATTGTAAAATTCTAAAAATGGTCCGTGTAAATACTTTTCAAACATGTCATGCTGCTGTTTGAGCTGAAACATATTGGAAAATAAAACACTAGAGTAATGCATCTTGTAGAGAAGGACTTTGAAACAGTAGCATTTTAAACAGTCAATAAATCAAAACCTGGGCAAATGTAATTCGGGGAGAATGCCAGAAATTTAGACCCAGGTAGGCAAGCAAATGGGCCTTGATCTGAGCAAGGTCAATGAGGTCCTGTAAAGATTAAGAAGAGCAAGTAGCTAACATCTACTAAGTTAGGCTTGAAAAACTCAATGTTGAGAAATACCCAAAGGAAAAGAAATCATTATATCAAAAAGATACCTGAACTCGTATGTTTATAGCAGCACTATTCACAATAGCCAAAATATGGAATCTATCTAAGTGTCCATCAATGAATGATTGGATAAAGAAAATGTGATGTACACACACTCTCTCTCTTTCTCTCTTTCTCTCTCTCTCTCTCTCTCTCTCTCTCTCCCTCCATGAAATGCTACTCAGCCATAAAAAATAATGAAATAATATATTTTGCAGTAACACGTATGGAACTGGAGGCCATTGCCCTAAGCGAAATCAACTCAGCAGCAGAAAGTCGAATACTAGATGTTCTCACTTCTAAGTGGGAGCTCAGTAGTGTGTACACATGCACAGAGAGTGTGGAGTAATAGACAATGGAGGCTGAGAAGGGTGGAAGGGTTAGAGCGGGCAAGGGATGAGAAATTTATATTTGGGTGATGGTTATACCAAAAGCCCAGATTATGCCACTAGACAATACATTTCTACAAGAAAACTGTATTGTACCCCCTAAATTTACACAAATAAAATCATAAAAGAGGTTCTTATACAACAGGAAAGAAATGCTGGTTTTAAAATAAACCTTGATGCTCACTGTAAGTCAATGAATAAATAAATAAGCCAAAGGCAGAGAAGAGAAATGATAACAGCAAAGCTTTAACTTCTGATTGTAAAGCAGATCTAGTTTCTTTTAGATTTGACTCTCTGCCCTTTGACGGATGTGTTTAAAAATCAGACATGGTTTGCATCTGTGCCAGAGTCCTAGAGTGTCAATGGCAACACTGGAAACTGGGTCTGGTGCATCAGTGCAGATAGGGATCATACAGAAATAACAGAATTTTATACTGCTGAATTTATGGATTCAAGAATGATCCCTGACTTACTTTCAAAAACAGATTTTTGTACTGCTATTTCCTAGTCTTCCTACACTGACAAAACAAGATTAGTGAAATATAAAGCCTAAGAGTACTTTTCCAGGTAAGAAAAAAAAAAAAAAAAACACCAACATGTAGCTTATCATTCTATTTGCACATCCTACTTTCTATTCAAAACAATCTAATTTACCCAATAAAACCAAAAAAAGGCAAGACGTTCAATAGAAGCTCATAGTCTGGTGGGGGAGGGCAGTCATAGTAATGGCGCTGAGATGACTGTGAAACACAATTATTTTTACATATGTGTATGGAACACATATGGTTGTTCCACACATAAGTAGTTTCCAAAAGTGAGATAAACACTAGATTTAAAATTAGAAGCTTTGCTTTTTCTTGCTACTGTGGGCCGCACATCTAATACACCAGCAATGAGAAACAGCTATTCAGCCTTTTCCCCCAGCTCTGTTTCTTTCTCTATGCTGGCTATTCTCTGTGGAATGTCCTCTCTTTTTGCTTCATTGACAACTTCTTGTATGCTAAGACTTAACTCAAGGGTATCCTCTTGGGCCTCTTTTCTGAGTAAAACGCACTGAATGCGAGGCCCTGCTTTTGTGTTCACAATGCCCTATGTGTGTCTCTAACTTTTTACTTACTCCGTTGTATTTAACTTCCCTGTCAACGCCTGTCTCTGCACTGAGTTCTGAGGGCAGAGGCTGTCTTACTCCCTTTTTTCCCTTCGCTCCAAACATTGTACCCAGAAACATACAACACTTTATGTACACTATGCTGTCTAATTTTCACAGTATCATGATAAAGCTGGTATTGGCATTTCAATTTTATTAACAAAGAAACAGATTTAGAGAGAAAAAAAAATTGTCTAGAGGGGCTATCGCATGGCAAAGCCTGCTCTCCTCTGTCTTGTTTCTAAGCCAGACCACTGGTCAGATCTTTGTTCTACTTCTCGCATGTCATTTCAGATTAATTGTTGAAGTACTTTATCAGTGATTTCAGTACTTATACCTGTAGACATACTCCTTTGCCAACTGAAACTGTCTTTGCTGGATTCTGTTTTAACTTTAAATCATCTGTGCCTTCTCTCTCCTTTATTTCTTAATGGATATCAGTATGGAATCCCTGCTTCTTCCAGCTATTGGCATTTACTTCTCTCTCTGATTAGTCCAATTTATTGGTGATCAAAATGGTCAAATCTGATAGCTCTTTTCAAGACAGCTTTGAACATACACCTGAAAGTTCCTTTGCCAGCAATGCCCTTTTTTTTCCATTATTCTAGAAAAATCTTCACACAACTCAAATACTACCTTTTCCATAGAACTTTTTCAGAACCTCCAAGGTTCTTATTCCATAGTTGATAGTCCAATTGGTAAGTTATGACTGAATTATCGTTTTTAGAACACTGCACTAAAATCGTCTTTCTTCCACCTGTATTGGGAAACTTTAATGAGGATGAGTGTGGGTTCTAGGTTAATCCTCTTTGCATCAGGCCCACAGTTCTGAAATGTAGCAGTTATTCCAAATGAAAGTAGAAAAAATTAAAACATAAATGTGATGCTGAGCCTTAATACATAAAAATATATGGAAAACCAAAGCTAACATTAGTTTGGTCCATATACTTTATATAATTTTATATATAATATATAATCTTATAATTATATAATAGTTAAAGATATAACTATTTTATTTAATAATAGTTTATATAATCTTCAACTTAAAATTAGATTCATCAAGGAAAGTGCTTGTGTCATTTATGTGTCCTAGTCAGGCTTACAGTGGTATTACCTTGGAAATATCGTATAAATTTTGGATGATAAGTTAAAAATTTGTTGGCATCTTGGTCTATATTGCCCTGAAAATTTTGGATATTAGAGTGTTTCAATTAAATAGTATTTAATAAAGTTAATATTTAACTTTATGAATTTAAAATATTAGAGTATTTCAATTAAATGTTTTATGGTTAAGAGTTAAAGACTACAAAATTAAACTAAATTGAATTTAAAGTGTTGACAAATTGTTGATATTAAAAACTTATATATTTATTTGATTATTGATTTCCTTTTTGTTGTTTAATTTTATAATCTTTAATCTTATGGGTACATATTAGTTGTACATATTTATGGGGTACATGTGACTTTTGAATATTAGCATGCAATGTGTAGTGATCAAATCTGGGTAACCAGTGACGCTCCTAAACAAGATTGCTTGAATATAAATGTACTTTTCAATGTAAACAATGTGTCACCTAACTGGGTGGCTACAATTCTGCACAACAATGCTGAGCTATTTAATATTTTGTGAAGAGTACATTTTACTTTGTTTTGCATTGAATATAAACATAGGCTAAGCAGTTTTCGATCTGATCATGTTTTGAATCTTGGAAGAAATGCAGTCACAAATCACATCACTGCCCTAACACAGGACTGATGTTGTTACAGCATGTACTGGGGCCAGGCAGCCGGGGTTGAGAGTCTTGAGCTGCCTGCAGAAAGTGTCCGGGAAACGTGAGAAGATGCAAGCAAAGCATCATGGTGAAAGGCAGGCTCAGTGTTTATCTGCCTTCATACAGGTGCTCATTCCCCCTTGCCTCTTGAAGTCCAGGCACCTCTCTTTCTCCCAGTTTTTCAGGTCTTGTACCTTCCTATTATAAGGTAAGCAATTCATAAATGAAATTCCAAAAAGATTAACTATGCCCTCCAACCACATGACTATGAAGTAAAGAGGGGTCCTGATTTTTAATTTAATAAAGCCTGTATATTGTTTTAGAAAATTAGCTTTAATACTTAACTGTTTTAGTTATAACTGTAGGTTAATATTGCTTAGAAAGTGTACTTACATGAGAACTTAGAGGTAGCTATCAGTTACCTCTTATAGAAGAGACGGTAAAAAGGCTGAAATCTGAAGTTTGTTTGTTATCACTAATCAGATTGTTATAAGAAAAAAACTGGTGCCAAAGGGAACTGAATTCAAATGTTCAGTATTCTGGTAAATCCACTGTGAAGACCTACAGCTTTCTTATGCTTCCATCTTTGTGTTGATAACACTACTTGGTAATGATACTCATGTGTTGTTGACAGTATGTCAATATTACACTAATTCCTTGAAAAACAAGTTTCATTGAGTCATCTAGGGAAATGTATATCCGTATTTATGCCGCAGGTTATTGTTATAATTAAATTAGGTACAATACAGAAAACATCTAACAATATTCTTTCCTCATGCAATGAGTATCCTCAATGGAAGTCTGGATTCTCTAGTGAGAAAGTGTCCTTATCCAGAAATCTTTCTCTTTCATTATGAGGGAAACTATATTTCTAGACCCAAATCACAATTTTCTTATTGCCTGTGTTATCTTTGGTAAGTAATAACCTAGAGAAAAATTTGTTTTGAGAAGTTGAGAAGTTGTATCGTCAGAAGATTAAGTGATTCACATATTGTTCTACCCAGGAATTTCATTTCAATTTGCATTTTGCTGGAAGGGGAAAGGAGAAGGTAAGGGGATTGAAGATGAAGTGGATTAGTAATTTTTTACAAATGTGGTTATCAGAGGTGTCTGTCAGTCAAAAAAGAATGGATACCACTATTGTTTTTGTTTTTGTTTTTTTTGTTTGTTTGTTTGTTTTTGAGACGGAGTTTCGCTCTTGCCACCCAGGCTGGAGTGCAATGGCGCGATCTCGGCTCACCGCAACCTCCGCCTCCTGGGTTCAGGCAATTCTCCTGCCTCAGCCTCCTGAATAGCTGGGATTACAGGCACGCACCACCATGCCCAGCTGATTTTTTGTATTTTTAGTAGAGACGGGGTTTCACCATGTTGACCAGGATGGTCTCGATCTCTTGACCTCGTGATCCACCCGCCTCGGCCTCCCAAAGTGCTGGGATTACAGACTTGAGCCACCGCGCCCGGCCTGGATACCACTATTGTTAAGCCACCACAGTGTATTTAGTCTTGCTTTTTACTATTAGCTTTACTATATATCAGCACATTTTTGCAGTCAGAAAATTGCCTTCAACCATTAAACATATTTTTTTTCCTCTGTGCCTAGTTCTATGGGAAAAAAAGGCAATGATACCTATTCTTCCATCTACTTTTGTAAGCACTTATGTTAAAGTCAACTAAAGAATGATGAAACACTAAGATATCTTTAAGAATGAATATTTGTATGTTAAATGCAGATTGAAATTATTTGTATTTGCTCTAAAACAATTCTATTAATCATGGCCTAATCAGCTGGCAAATTCAACAATATTTATAATCCCTTACTTACAAATTCTTTATTTTAATAAAATTTCATTGTTTGTGAAAATTCTCAGACAAGTTCATGTAACCACATAGTGCCTCATAATGCTTTGCTCAAATTGGCTGCTTCTTTGCAAGATGTTGGCAAGCCACTATATAAACAACATGTCCATGTAGGCATTCAGAGGATGAAGACAATACAATTCTGGTTTAACGTACTAATTAGAAATCTACTGGGACTGTCCAACTCAATTGTAATAGTCTAGCTGGTAGGTCACACAGACAGAGTATGCATATTTACATTAACATAATTTCTATTATTAATTTATATGCAGTGATTTTACTGAACCCACTGATTTCCAAGCTCAAATGAGAACCCACAGCAAGATTAAATTAAAAAAGCATCATATTAATATAAAAAATTATAAGAATTTAAATAAAAATTAAATTATTGCTATATTGTTGCCAGTTCCTTCTATATTATTGTGTTAATCATGAAGTAATTTGCAATAATTATCATTTTATTCCATTTTAATATGACACCATGTGCAAAATTGTCTAGTAATTCAACACTGATTTAAAAGATTATTATTTTCAAAACTCCAAATTTTTCAAAGAAAATTATGACAAAATTGTTGATGTTTTCTATTTCTAACAAAAGGGTAATTTAGTTACTCATTAAAATAACAACAAAAACTTATCATTTATGCATCCCTGACTAATATGACCATCACATTGTCTATTTTTTTTTTTTTTTTTTTTTTTTTTTTATTATTTTTTTTTTTTTTTTTTTTTGGATAATGATACTAATTCTGAGAATTTGGTGCTTAAATGGACTCATCATGTCCATCAAATTGCAAAGGATGTGACTTGATCCTCTTAGCACTCCGGCTTCATTTCTGAGAGCTACACCCAAGTAATCCACTGAACCACTGACAGTGCCCCAAACATGAGCATGTACTTACACACATGTACACGTATATAATGAAGTTTTTTCTTTGGCATGCAAAAATGTCTCATACAGTCTTATGTATTTGTCATAGTCTTTTTAAACAAATATGATTTAAAATTAGGTTTAGTGATTTGTAATAGTAGCAGAAATCAGATTAATTTATTTTTAGCAACTTAAAATATTTTCTAGGAGAAATAGAAAAAGACAAAAATCTTTGTAGGACAGAGAGTATAATGTCATATAATGAAATGAAGTTCAGGAAATTAAAGTAGAAAGAAAATTTAGAGATATTCTAGACTTCAGTCAACTGATTTACTGAAGAATAGATAGCTGTCTAAAAGTCCACCTTTCTTTCAGTTTCATATTGTTTTTAAAATTGTTTCTCTCCTATGACTTAATCATTTTTATAGCTTGTGATGATTAATTTTATGTGTCAACATGATCATGCTAAGAGATTCCCACACAGCTGGTAAAACATTATTTCTGGCTGGGTGCGGTGGCTCACTCCTGTAATCCCAGCATTTTGGGAGGCCGAGGCATGTTGGTCACCTGAGGTCAGGAGTTTGAGACCAGCCTGGCCAACATGCTGAAAACCTGTCTTTACTAAAAATACAAAATATTAGCCACGCATGGTGGTGGGTTCCTGTAACCCCAGCTATTCAGGAAGCTGAGGCAGTAGAATCTATTGAACCCAGGAGGAAGAAGTTGCAGTGAGTTGAGATTATGCCATTGTACAGCCTGGACAACAAGAGCAAAACTCGCCTCAAAAAAAAAAAAAAATTCTGGGTACGTCTGTAAGGGTTTTTCCAGAAGAGATTAGCATTAGAATCAGTAGTCTGAATAAACATCCGTCCTCACCAACCTGAGCATGCATTAGTAAATTCATTTAGGGCACAAGTAGAACAACAAGGTAGAGGATGGAAAAAATATCTCTCTCTTCCTGAACTGGGACATCCATCTTTTAAATTAGAACACTAGTTTTCCTGAGTCTCCAGCTTGCAGATGACAGATGGTAGGACTTCTCAGCCTCCACAATCGTTTAAGCCTATCCTTCTAATAAATTTCGCATACACACACACACACACACACACACGTGCACGCGCATGCTATTGGCCCTGCCTCTCTAAGGAATGCTGACTAATACCAAGCACTAACCCCAAATATTATGTCCACTCATTCGTCCATTCATTTATTCATTGATTATGTGCCTATTTCTACCAGAATATAAGTTCTGTGAGGGCAGAATCTTGATCACTGTATTCTCGGGACTTGGATAATGTTCATCAAAAATCTGTGGATCTGTATTCAATAAATGAATGTTGAATGAATGAATGAATTTATAACAACAACTTGGCATTCACGCCTGAAATGATTGTATTCTGACTTCTGTCCAAACCACCCTAGAGATAGCGCTCTGGTAAATTTTACAGTTAAACTTTATTTCAAAATGTAAATATGTTTTCTTAGAACTTTTCCCTAATCTTTGCATCATGTATTTTTTTGAACTACAGTTTGAATACAATAAAAATGAATGGGTTTTGACTATCTCTGAGTGACCTCTATAACCACCTCATTCAAAGTACAGAACATTTCCATTACCTTAGCAGTTTTCCTTTTGCTTATTTTCAGTCATTCTTCCTGAGAAATACCACTGCTGTGCTTTCTACCATTTGTTCTTGAACTTTATTTAAATTAAATCATAGCATAGTACACTTTTGTATCTGGATTATTTTAATCACATCAATATTTTCTGAGCTACCTCTATAGTGCATCATGATTCTGTCATTTTTTTCCTTTTTACTGAAGTGTAATATATGATTGCATGAAAATACCAAAATTTGTTTATTCATTCTCCTGTTCATGGACACCTGAGGTATTTTAAGTCTTGTGCTATGTACATTCTGATACAAATGTTTTGTGTATATTGTATATGTTTTTATTTGGCATTGGGAGCAAATGTATAAACAAAGAGTTGCTGAAGTATAAAGTAGGCATATTTATTTGTTTGTTTATTTTTGTTTATTCAAATATTTGCCTTTTATTGCTGGAATTCTCAACGGATCTTCATAGGACTCAATGGAGAAAGAAACATGTTCTAATAACATATCTTCAAGGTTAGTTTACAAGGGGGTTTGCTGGTTAAAATCTTTCATTCACTAAAATAAAACAGTTTGTGATGCATCTGAAAAAAGGCATGCCTATATTTTCTATATTTGCTGGGTATCTCAACTTGTCTTAAAATGGGCCGATAAAGAATCATGTTCCAATAACATATTCTTAAGGTGAGCTTACAAAGGTAATTTTTTCCAACACTTTCATTCATTCAGAAGCAACCGGTTGCGATGAATCTTTAACATAGCATGTTTACATTTGCCGTTTGTTTGCTTCATATGTAAATTCGTGGGATATGAACCAATGTAGAAAGTAACATGTTCTGATGTAATATTATCAGTGTTTGCTTACAAGGGTTTTTCCCTGCCAAACACTTCCATTCACTGGAATATATGAGTTTATGATGCCTCTTAAAGAAAGCCTGCTTACATTTGTCTTTTATAGCTTTAATATATAAACCTGTGTAATAGGAACAAATGGAGGAAAAAAACCCTGTTTTAATGACCTATTTACAATGTTTGCTTGCACATTTTTTTCTCTGTAAAAGTTTTCCATTCACTATTAGAAAAGAGTTTATTATGTTTTATTATGCATTTCAAAAACATATTTTATGATGGAATCAAGAGGTACACGTGCAGACTTTGTAACACGGATATATTGCTTAATGGTGATGTTTGAGCTTCTGGTATACCCAACACCCAAAAAGTGAATATTGTACCTAACAGCATGTTTTACAACCATCAACCCCCTCACAACTTCCCTCTTTTTGGAGTCCCCAGTGTCTATTATTTCTTTATGTTTATGTATGCCCATTGTTTAACTTCCACTTATAAGTGAAAACATGTGGTATAGTATTTGATTTTCTGTTTCTGAATTATTTCGCTTAGGCTAATGGCCTTCAGCCCCACTCACATTTCTGCAAAGAACATGATTTCCTTTCTTTAATGACTGTATAAAGTCCATGAAATATATAAAATATATATATAATACATATATTTCATAAATCACATATATAATACATAATACATATATAAATATATAATACATATATTTCATAAAGGTGAAATACATATTTCATATAATATTTATACATAAATATATATTTTATAATATGTTGATTATATATAATACATATCTATTATATATTTTTATATATATGAAATACATGTGTGATATATTTTTATATGTATTTCATGGAATGCTATACTATAATACCATTTTGTGTTATACTATGATACTATGCTATACTAAAGTATATGTATAAGACACATATTTCATATATGTATTTTATATTTCATATATATATGAAATTTATGTATCCTGTATACCATATTTTTAAAACTCAATAATCTCTTGATGGAAATGTAGGTTGATTTTGTGACTTCGCTATTAGGAATAGTGTTGCAATAAACATACAGGTATAGATGTCTTTTTTATGTAAAGATTTCTTTTGCTTTGGATAGATACCCAGTAGTGGAAATGCTGCGTCAAATGACAGTTCTATTTTTAGCTCTTTGAGGAATCTCCATGTTCCTTTCCATAGGGGTTGTATTAATTTGTATTCCCATCAACAGTGTATAAGGATTTCCCTTTTCCAACATCCTCACAAATGTCTCTCATTTTTTGTCTTTAATATAGCAATTCTGGGCGGGCGATGGTATCTTGTTGTGGTTTTAGCTTTCACTTCCTTGATGATTACTGATGATGAGCGTTTTTTCATATATTTGTTGGACACTTGTGTGTCCTCTTTTGAGAAATGTCTTTTCATGTCCTTTGCCTACTTTTTAATATGGTTATTTGTTTTTTTTTCTTGTCGAGTTGTTTAAGAAACAACTTTTCATTTTGCTAATCCTTTGTATCCTTTTTGGGCTCTCAATCTCTTTTAGTACTGCTCTGCTCTAACCTTTGTTAATACGTTTTTTTTTTTGTTTTTTTTTTTGGTGTGGTTCTGGGTTTGATTTGTTGTTGTTTTTCTAGTTACTTCAGATGTGACCTAAGGTTGTTAATTTGAGATCTATCTTTTGATGTAGGCATTTAACACTAAACATTTTTCTTTTACTATTGCTATTGCTGTATCCCAGAAAGATTGATATGATGTGTCTCTATTTTTATTTATCTGAGAAAATTTTTTTATTTCTTCCTTAATTATCTTGTTTACCCAAAAATTATTCAGGAACAGCTATTTATTTTCCATGTATTTGTGTAGTTTTGCGATTTCCTTGTGGTAGTGATTTTTAATTTTATTCCACTGTGGTCTGAATATACTTGATATGATTTTGATTTTTTTGAATTTATTGCTACTTCCGTTATGGCAAAGCATATAATCTCTTTTTGAGAATGTTCTATGTGCAGATTAGAAAAATCTATATTCCATGGTTGTTGGGTAGAATGTTCTGTAAATGTTTAATCAGCTCATTTAGTCCAATCCAATTTATGTCCAGGGTTTCTTTGTTGATTTTCTGCCTCAAAGATGTATCTAGCATTGTCATTGGCATAATGAAGTTCCCTACTTCAATTATTCTGTTGCTCTCTATCTCTTTTTAGGTCTGGTAGTGTTTGTTTAACAAATCTTGATGTTCTGGTGTTTGGTGCATATGTATTTAGGGTAGCTATATCTTGTTTAATCGAGCCCTTTATAATTATATTATTTCCTTCTTTGTCTTTTTTTTTTTTTTTTTTTTTTNTCAGGTCTTTCTTATCTGATACAGGTATAGATACTCATACTAATTTTTGTTTTCTGCTTTCAGGGTATATCTTTTTCCACCTCTTTACTCTGAGTCTTGAGACCCATTAAGTAGGTTTCTTGAAGACAACAAAGAATTATATCATGTCTTTTAATGTTGTTTGCCAGCCTATATGCCTTAGATTGAGCATTTAGGCCATTCATATTCAAGGTTAATATTGATATATGGGCTTCTGTACCTATCATAATGTTGTTAGCTAGTTGAATTCTGGTCTCAACTGTGTGGAATTCTGCCTTGTGGAATTTGTGAGCTTTGTACTAATGTGTGCTTTTTTAGGATGGTGAGTATTGTGCTTTCCTTTCCACCTTAGGAACTCATTTGGACATTTATTGCATGTCCATTCTGATACTGACAAATTCTCTTAGCATTTTTGGGTGAAATAATTTATTTTGCTTTCATTTATGAAGCTTAGTTTGACAGGATATCTAATTCTTGGCTGGAAATTTTTTCGTTAAGAAGGCTTTAAATTGATCCCCAGTCTTTTCTAGCTTATAAGGTCTCTGCTGATAAGTCCACTATTTGTCTAATGAGATTTCCTTAATAGATGATTTGATGCTTCCTCTAGCTGCTTTTAACATTTTTTTCTTTCACATTGACCATGGATAATCTGATAACTGTATGATTTAATAATATTATTCTTATAAATTATCTTCCACGTGTTCTCTGAACTTTTTGTAACAACTGTATGTCTACATCTCCAGCAAGATAAGGTAAATTTTTCTGAATTATTTCTTCAAATATATTTTCCAAACTTTTTACTTTCTCTTCTTCCTCAGGAATACCTATAATCTGTAGGTTAAGTCACTTTACATAATTCTGTATTTCTGAAAGCCTTTGCTCATTTTTAAAATTCATTTTCTTCTTTGTTTTTGTCTGAGCTAATACCAAACTCTGGTCTTCAAGTTCTATAATTTTTTCTTCCATTTAGTCTGGAGTATTATTAAATCTTTCAGCTGTATTTTAAAAGTCCTTCAGTGAATTTTATTGCCAGAAGTCCTGTTTATTGTTGTCTTAAAAGCTATCTACTTTTTCATATCTAATTTTTTCTCTGATTTATTTGTATTGGTTTGCAACCTTATTTTGGATCTCATTGAGCTTCCCTGCAGTCTGTATTTTGAATTCTTTATTTGTCACTTATGATTAGAATCCATTGCCAGATAGCTACTCTGACCCTTTGGTAGTGTTACAACACACTGTTTCTTCACAGTGCCAGAGTGCTTACACTGGTTCCTTCTCATCTGGAGAAACTGACACATCTTATTTTTGAATTTATTTTCATTTCAGCGGTGTTTTTGCTCCCTTGAGGGTGTGACTGTAGTATAAGTTGCTTAAGGTGTTTTGGCTTTGCTCTTATAGCCTGTTAATCTGCCAGCTCTTCAAGCTCCAGGCTGCTAGGTGGCACTTTCTGGTTAATGGGAGCTGCGGTAAAGGCAGATGAGCATATACTCCATCCTTCTTCACTGGGATGTGCTCATTGTCATTTCAGGTGATAGATGGGTCTGTGGAATGCCCAGCTCCCTGAGTTCCATGTTCAGCTATGTGGTGTGGGCAGACAGAGTTGAGCACAGCTGGATAACCAAGCTCTCCCGTAACTGCCTCAATGACCAGTGCAGGCCTCTGCCCCAGTGGGGGTGGCTGGGGGAGCTCCTGGTGAAATGCACCAAGCTCTCTACAGCGGGGAAGGGGTCGCACCAACCCATGTCCTAGACAGGCAGGAACACAATCTGTTTCCCTATCACACCCTCGGCTCATGACCCAGGGCTCATGGCTGTCAGTTCAGACACACACCATCATCTGTCTTCAGTACAGGTGAGAGCCACAGAAAACACCTGCCTTCTGGCTCTCTGTGGAGTGTCCGGCGTGGAGCCTCTTCACTCAGCCCAATACAGACATCTTTGTGTCTTGCCTGTTCTCTGATATGGGATCACAGCTGCTTTGTGTAGAGGTGGGAGGAGCTCCACCCTTCAACACATGCAGGTGGGTGTCAGCTGTGGTGGTGCTGGCTGGTTGGGTTGACCTGATAACAGACCCTTAAGAGAGTGCTCGGATGCTAGCAATAGTGGACTGGAGCAGACAAATCCCCAATCCCCAGGTCCCTACATGGTCCCCTAGACAATGGTGTTCCAGTCCAGGAGGGAATGGACCAGGAACAGGCAGCAGAGTTGCCTTCAGGCCCCAGGGTTCAGGTGTTGGTTGTGGTATGGAGGGTGTGCTGGTCCCAAGGTCACCAGCAGTGCTTTCAGGTAAGTATACGCAGAATGCTTGTGCAGCAGAGACTGCTTGGGCAGTGGGAGCCCCAGGGCAGGTCACGGGCTCATGGGAGCTGGACTTTCAGAAGGGCTTCCAGCCTCAGTTTAAATGATCACACAGGAGCAGGGCAACTGCACTGTGGGCCTGTCAGTGGGGAAGGCAGGCCGCCTTCGTGGAAGCAGTGGAGGTGAGCAGCATTTGCGCATCTCCATCCCACAGGAGCACTGGGGATATCTTTCATGGGGCTGGTGAAGGTGCCCTGTTTCACACTACTCCCCTGGCCTGGAAGCCACAGTGGTGGCAGCAGTGATGGCAGAGGCAGCCCCAGGAAAGAACATAGGCCTCTGGGGCTTGGGTTCTCAGAAGGGCACTGGGCTGTAGCCAGAGTGCTCAGGTGTGGGCAAGGTGGCTATGCTTCTGGGGAGGGCAGGCCCCCTCGGTAGGATCTGTGGAGGCTGAAGCTGTGAGTCCCTTGGGACACTTCCCTCCTGCAGAAGCAGGAGTGTATTCTGCTATTGGGGTACACAAAGGTGCCCAGTCTTTTTGTCCCTCTGTGGCCCAGTGGCAGCAATGGCAGCAGAAGCAGTGGCTGCAGTGGGAGGGAGCCCAGGATAGACTGAAGGCCCCTGGGGACTCAACTCTCGGAAGAAGGCTGAGCTGCAGCCAAAACGCCTAGACGGGGTGTGGGGGTGGGTGGGGGGCAGGATGTGCTGTGGACTCGATGCCAAGAAAGGTGGACTCTGTCTAGCGGGAGCCGCAGAGGCACAGAGCCATGGAGGGGCCCCGTCTTACTCCTTTTCTTGCAGCGGCAGCCCCGTTATCTGTCTTTGGGGTGAGTGAAAGTGCCTCCTCGCCCCATGTTTTCCTTGGTAGTGGCAGTGGTGGTGGCAGCTGGCTATGGGCCGTAGCTGCTCAGGGATCAAAATCCTGTAGGAGTCCACACGCACGTAGGCCGTGCTTCTGCACAGTCTCCAGGAGCTCCCTGTGTTAGCCTAGAGGTCCAGGGGCACTGAGGGAGGGCTCCCAGGACTAGGACTGTAGAGGACTGTGGCAGAAGTGTGAAACCCCAGGGGTCTCTCACCTGCTCATCCCTTCCCCGTGTGAGGAAGCCTCTCTTGGACCTCGCTGCTCCCAGCCCAGCAGGCTGCACAGCTCTGCTCTCCTCTGCTTTCTGTGATTCCCGTCACTTCTCTGAAATTCCAATGTCCTCTCTTAGATGATCTACCTGAAGTCCTAATAGTTACTCACCGTTTGGATTCCTATCCATGAGAGCAGTGCTCACTAGCTGTGTCTAGTCAGCTTGCACCAGAACTTGTTTTGTGTTTCAATTGAAACGATATTGTCACAGAGTTTTCCAGAAAGGTTATGTCATTTTACTACCACACAAGCAATAGCATGGGAGGTATTCCGTGTTTTCTCTATTTTCCTTAAAAGCCTTTTCATTTCAGCCATTTGATTTGGTGTTTAGGGGCATCTGGTAATTGTTTTCATTTGTGTTAGCGTAATGACACGTGCTGCAGAGCCAGCGTTCTTTTGCTTATTGTTATTCCCCAGGCTTCCGTATTTGGCCTGTACTCTGCATATTTTCCATGGCTTTAAAAACCTCACTGCATAAGTATTTATTGTATCCAGATATCCTTCTTTTACCTTATTTCTTAACTTTATATTAGTTATCACAGTCATCCCTTGGATACCTCTGTTGGATTTGCGGTCCCTCAAATTTTTCACTGTCTCTGGGATCAAAATCAGTGTCAAATAACCAGAAGTGATTCGTTTGTTTCCTGTTATCTGAAATGGAACCTTTGATTATTAACTACTTCAAGACACATTTCAAAATTTCTGTACTTTTAAGGAGGCAGGTGTGGGTCGGGAGACATGTGTGGGATTTCTCTTTTGTCACAGAGATACCTTAGCCTATGTCTCTCTTCCTAGATTCCTTTATGATTTTTTCCAGGAGAATGAAATTCTAGACTCTTGAAGTCAGAGAAGATTGCAAATTCTAGGAAACAGGCTGTACTCAGTTTTGTTACCAGCCATGGTAACGAATTCCACCGGCCGTGCATAATGACACCTCTCCAGATATTGCAGAATCCTGTTTCTGTCCTACTCTATTAGATACCTGCTGTGTTTCCTTCATATCGGTCATCATTTCCTATCGCAGGTACTCAATAGGTGTTTATCAGTATATTAGTTTGTTTAATTTATTTACTTCATTAATATTAAATATGTATTGAGTATCTATATTATATAGATACTTTGACTATGACAATGGGAAAAAGACAAAAATCCCTAATGAAATAAACATGCTTTTGTATATATACCTGAATATACAACTGAACCTTAGCTGCTTCTAAATTTTCAGCCATGCTGGCCTGAGTGTTTCTGTCTCGGATCACAACTTCCTCTGAATCTGGGATGTGTCCAACTCTCATGGCCATTGTAAGCACGTTGTGTGTAAACATTTGCCTAAAGAGATGCTTTTTACTCAAAAAAAAAAACCCATAATGATAATTTCACCACATCAAGCCATATGCATGTGATATTGCTAAATCCTACTGATAGAATAAACATAAAAGAATTGCTTTTACAATTGGATTTCTCACAACTCGCATTTTGAATATTGTTTTCCAATTGTTTTTGTGATCTATAGAATAAGATTTGAAAAAATAAAACAACATAAAACATTTAGGAATATGTTAG
This sequence comes from Cebus imitator, assembly GCF_001604975.1. NCBI lineage: Eukaryota > Metazoa > Chordata > Mammalia > Primates > Cebidae > Cebus > Cebus imitator. The sequence continues at coordinate 1,158,390 of NW_016107857.1, forward strand.
GCCACTTTGAAAATGGATAATAGCCCTTGAAAATATATATTTTTGATGTAGTACAGTCTGTATGAGATTATATTTTGTAACAACACAGGTTAAAGAAACTGAGTTTTCCTAATTTAAAAACAAGTTCTAAAAATTGATGACAAAGAATGGTAAGGCTAATTGGAAAGTCACATAATCAATAATTGACTATAGCCACTCCTTCAGTGTGAGGCAGCTTTAGACCCTTACAAGTTTAGCAGAATCATTTTTTTTCCTGCTAAGATCCTTTGCTACAACAACTTGCCATTCCTTTTAAAAGAAGGAATACCATGCTGGGGGTGGTGGCTCACACCTGTAATCCCAGTACTTTGGGAGGCCAAGGTGGGCGGATCACTTGAGGCCAAGAGTTTCAGCCAGCCTGGCCAACATGGCGAAACAGCGTCTCTACTAAAAATATAAAAATTGGCCGGATGTGGTGACAGGCACCTGTAGTCCCAGCTACTTGGGAGGCTGAGGCATGAGAAGAGCTTGAACCCAGGA